>NC_022015.1:6898733-6912392 GCF_000317375.1 Microtus ochrogaster | reverse complement strand
AGAGAATAGTTAATGAGAGGTGGAAAAGAGAGTGGGGTGTTGGGCACCCCTATGGTTCTGCAGATACCATCACCAAAGCCCCAGATTGCCCAGGTTAATTCAAGGGGTAAAAAGTAATTCCTGTTTACCACTGCTGAAAATCTCACACTAAAGAGAGTTCTTAGTTAGAAGTCCCAGCCAGACAGCCCAGCTAGAATACAAAGCTATGAAGTCCTCTTAGTTGGGCGGAAGATGATGGATCAAGTTCCAGCTGAGTTTATGAGGATTGCACCAGGGTCTGAGTCTCAGAAGAACCCCTTCAAGACATTTATTTCCATGGCAGCAAGAACTTAAATTGGTTTCTGCTTAGCTATGATACATCTGAGTGTTTCCTACAGACGCACTGAGGTGGGAGACTCCTTTTGCTTGCATACCCTTCCCTGATATATTTACCTCAGTATTAAGTCTAATTTGCAAATTCATTTCCACTTAGCTGTTGTAGTCATGAATGGAAACAAACTGAAGAAGGCCCCCCACAACTGGAAAGAAGGTCGAGACTGGCCTCGCAAGGGCTCCGAAAGGGCCGTCTTTCATTATAACGGGGAAATATACATGCCCTTAATGGAAAAGCACAACAACCTCAGGTCAAATAAATTATTTTCTTCCAGTTCAAAATAAGTGACGGTCCTTACAAAGTAGAACTTGCCCTCCTTCCGAATGTGTTGAAGGAAAATGACATGTGTCGTGGAGGCAGAATTACAAGGCCATCATGTTAATCTGCCGGGATGTATCACCCTGATGAGCGGGCACCAGATGAAGGGGGGGCAGTGGGCGCTCACAGTGCAGTGCCTGAGAACAGCTGTGACTGCTGAGGTCACACTCGGGGGCTGCGCAGGAGCCGACAGTGGCCAGCTAGGGCTGCCCAAGCTTCATTATGTGGAAGAAATGTACTCGGAGGCAGACGCAGGCGATCTGAGAATCAGTGAGAAAAGTTCATTTGGACTGACAGGAACTTGATTGATTTTAAGTCTGGTGTGTGGCGAGGGCCTCCCCGGCTGGGTCCTCAGAATATTAATGGGAGATCTGAGGAAGAGCAGCCACACAGGAGACATACCTGGGCATGCTGGGTGCTCTTCTTTGTAATGCCAGAGACCAGGACAGCGGTGCTGACCACCGCGCCACCTCGATACACGCAAAGGCTTGTGTTCACTGAGGCCTCACCACCCACTGGGAACTCCAAGAGTTGTCTCTTGTGCTCTGAGCCACAGATTAAAAGTCTTATGCACAGAAAGGAGCAAGGAGTTTCCCAAAGCTACCCAGTTTGAGGATGGTAACAAACCTTCTGTGGTATGGTTAAACTTGTATACCCACAGGCAGCTGCCTTCAGGCCAGGCCTTCACTGAAATGACCACTAGCCCAGCAACTCCAAAGCCTTCTCCTGGCCTGTCTTAAGATTTTTTTTAAAGAGAATTATTTATTTTTATTTTACGTGTGTGTGTGTTTGGCCGCATGTGTGTATGTTCACCACATGTATGTCATGCCCACAGAAGACAGAAGAAGGCCTTGGAGCTGTGAGCTGCCATATAGGTTCTGTGAACTGAACACAGATCTTCCATGGGGTAGCCAATGCAGCTAACCACTGAGCCATCTCTCCATTGCACCATCTTAGAATTTGACCAGGCATGACTAGACCTGACTGGACAGAAGGATGGTCTGGCACATTGGTCTGGGGCTGCTGTGGGTGCTAGGTGTGTGTGCGTGTGAATTAGGGGAGAGCCGACCAGGGTCTCCTGTGTCAGGTAACACCTGGTCTGTGCTGGTGTAGTCTCCAATAGTGGTGGGACACAGGTGAGGAGAGAGACTGACAGTTGCTTGAGAAGTCTGTCTGCTGTCAGTAAGTAGCCCCGCCTCCAGCCAGGGTAGCAAGTAGGAGGTAGGATTTATTCCATAGGCATGATCCAAGCAACACTTCTGAGACAGACAGTGGTGGACAGACATAGGAGACACCTGGCAGCGCCTGGTCTCCTAGGAGACAGCAACAAATGCATACCCGGGGGCAGGGGGATAACTGCTGCTATGATTTGCATGTGAAAGTCCCCACAGGCTCATGTGTTTTGACATATGGAAACCAAATGACTATGGCATGTTAAGAAGCCATGGGACCTTTCGGACACACAGCATGTGCTGGCAAGGTTTTCTAAAGTTGACAAAAACTAGAGTCACCTGGGAAGACAATATCTTAGTTGAATGGTTACCTCCTTCAGATTGGCATGTGGGCATGTCCTTGGGGCATTTTCTTAACCTGGGATTGACATGGAAGGGCCCAGCCCATTGTGGGTGGTACCATCTCTGGGAAGGTATTCCTAGGTTGTAGAAGAAAAAAACATGGCACAGCCGCAGTTGGGGGTCTGTTTTGAAGCCTGTGGTCCAGGTTGCCACTGTGGTCCACAAGGAGGCCCAGTATATGGGCCTGAATCTGTGGTTTGGTTGGATTTGGGGGCCATGCCACAGCAGGGACCATACAGACCTAGTTGGTTTGTGCTGCCACCCAGGGCCATGGTGTCGTCCAGCCCAGACTGCTGTCCACGGCATGTCTGGGACAGTGACTCGATAGCAGTCAGGGTCTGGATTGACATATGTGGCTTCTGCTGTCACCAAGGGCACCGAGGATGCCCAGAGTCAGATCAGCCATCTAAGTTCAGGTTGGAATCCAAGGACTAAGATGCATCCAGATCTGAGTGACCTCCCCTGCTACTCAATGCCTTGGTGACATCTGGGCCAGAGCTACAGCTGAGGGCCCTGTCTGGGTCTGTGACCTTACTGTTCCAGGGTCTGGGACAGTATCCCAAGGCTCCTGTTACCATTGAAGGCCATGCAGAGACCGGGGGACATATTGGTGTCTGAGGGCCACCCTGCTGCTAGGGCCTGTGCTGATCTGAGTGGCCTGCACTGCCAGCTGAGGCAGTGGTGGCATCCAGACCCAGCTGCTGCTGAGGACCATGTCTGGGTCTGTGGTCCTACCTCAGCTGGGATCTGCGCTGAAGTCTGCGTTCCATATTGACACCTAAGGTCACATAGAAGGCCAGGGTTGAGGCCTTAGTGGTGTCTGGAGGTCATTAGGCTGCTAGAATCATCCTGACCTGAGTGGCCTGTGGTTCTACCCAGAGCCAGGATATCATCTGGGCCCAAGGTGCTACCAAGGGCAAAGCCTGGGCTTCAGTTGTGGTCTGTGTTGATGCCTGTGGCCTGTGTCACTTCAAGAAATCTTAGGAACCATGGGAGATGAGATCAGAGGGCCATGTTGAGCTGGCCCCACACTTCACTGACCCTAGGAAAGCTATTCTTGCCTCTCACTGAACACTACAGCAAGAGAGCTGGCCCCTGTACTCCAGAGAGATTGCTCTACCACAGGAGAGGGTGAACTGACCCTGAGGGCATGGGTCTGTAAGGAAGTTGACTCTGCTCCCTTGCCTGAGGCTGGTGGTCACAGTGGCCCAGACTGACCAGCTCAGCTATCACTCAGCCCACAGCCAGGCCTGGGGTTGGCCCACCCTAGAATCTATCCCATCTAGGACCTGCTGGAGCTCTTGAAGGGACTGGTGGAATAATACCTGCAGCATCTCCAAGACTTGGGTCAGCCACAGGCTATCTCAGAGGAGTTCCAGTGAGGATCCAGTGATTATTAGTATACCAGAAACCAGAGGTTGTGAACCAGACCAGAGGCTCATCACAATGAACATTTGCTAGTAAAGCTGATAGGACAAAGGGTTTACTACATGATACAAATGGCGGCCCCAATGCCACCAGGATGAATGAAGAGGTGTTGGAGAGGCAGGAAAGAAGGAGAAAGAAGGGAGTTTGTTGTTATCGGTGTTTGTTTTTGTTGCTGTGGTTTGGTTTGGTTTGTTCTTGTTTTGGTTTATTTGCTTGCTTACTGTGTTTTTTTTCCTTTGGTTGGGGGAGCACTCCAGGGGGAAAATATGGGGAGACCAGGAGGTGAGCAGAATTAGGGGGCAAGATGTGAAACTCAATGAATCAATAAAGAAGTTAAATCTACAAAGAATAAGGAGGAAGAGGAGAAGAAGAAAGCAAGTTGAACAAGTCAGTAAACAGCATACCTTCATAGTTGCTGCTTCAGTTACAGCCACCAGGGTCCTGCCTTGAGTTCCTGCCATGGTTTTCCTTGATGATTGATTGTAACCTGTGAGCCAAATAAACCCTTCCTCTCAGAACTGCTTTTGACCCTGGTTTATCACAGCAAAAGAAAAGCAGACTAAGACAGGACCTGACTCAAATGCAGTGCTGTAGGCATGGGACATTGGGGTCATAGGCAGACTCTGCTTCTGAGCCACGCTCTGGCAGCAAAGGTGTGAGGAGTCCCAGCCACACACTCACTACAGTGAACTCGGCTTGCCTTCCTTTCCATGATGGACTCTAGCTTCTCAAATCCAAAGAGTTCTTCTGTCTCTTGGGTTTCATCTTGTCAGGGACTTAGTCACAGCCGTGAGAAAGGTGACTGTTTAGTTGTGTGCAGATGTAGGGTTATAGAAGCCTACAGGAGGTGCAATGATTATTTTTCTCTTTGCTATGATGAAATACCCGGCAAGAAGCAGATTTTAAAGGGGTTTACTTTGGCTCACAGTTTAAGAGGACACAGTCCCTCAGGGTGGGGAAGTTGTGGGAAAGGGTGAGGCAGCCAATCACATTGTATCCCTTAGCCAGGCAACAGAGAGCAATGAATGCTAGCAGTCAGCTTGCTCTCCCCTTTACTCCCTGAACCCAGCCTGGATTGTGAGGATAGCACTGCCCACATTCAGGATGAGCCTTCTCCAGTTTAACCTCTCTGATAAGACTGCCAGAGGATACCCAAAGGTGTGGCTTCTAGGTGAGTCCAGACCCAGGCAAGCCCACAGTGAAGGCTAACCAACACAAGGGGAGCATCTGATTCCACTTGTGTTCACTCATCCAAGAAAGTCTTCTGGAGGAAGTGAGACATGGGTGAATAGACTCAGAACTTAGTTCTTATTCAAGTAGACAAAAAGTGGCCAAGGCAGGGGAAACACCTTAGACTAAGGTTCAGCTACAGAATGTGTAGGGTTTACCCGATACTGACTGCGTAGCCAGAAGAAAGAAGGATTTCAGGAGGAGCTTTGAGCCAGCGCAGAGCCAGACTGGGACTCCAGAACTGCCTCCTAGCTGTGCTTTCTTTCTCTCCTTGCAGCTTGCTGAGAGCTCAGATTTTCATGAGCGGTGAAGATATCACTTATCATTCTTGTGGTTTAGTCTTCATGCCAGGGTAGAAGCAGTGAAATGGGTAGGAGTTGGCCTTTCACCATTATGGATCATGGGTGCGGGAGACATGACCTTGTTTGTGATGCCAAGCTCTGATGTCAAAGCCTATCTCCCTCCCAACAGAAGTTTCCAATTTTCTATTTTCAGCACTTGATCTCACTCAGGAATGGAATTCTATCCTGAAGCCCACCCTACAAAGAACATCAAAGGGATGCTGCTTTTATTGAACTACATGGGGATGACTCGAAGGTCTGACCACTGGTGTCCCCACCCTTGAACCACAGCCCAAGACCTCAGAGCTTCTTTGAACTCAGAATGAAAGTTCTGGAACTACTCTATGACTCTGGACTCAGGTTGGCTGGTATTTACTGCAGAAAAAAATAAAACCCTCCACTTTCCTAGAATAGCCAAGGTGCCTAGCAGAGAGACATTGGCCCAAGGTCTTTATTCTTCAAAGGGGAAGTTAAGAAAAGTGTGTTTCTATCTGGTGGGCACTACAAAGCATCAGGTGTTTGTGTTCATGGAAGTTTCACTGCAGTCAATTTATACAAGACCATCCCCCTTGCTCATATCACAGTGGTTTCAACTGTGAAGGGTCAGCCAGCACTGTCCGGGGTCACATGAGCAGTGAGCACGAGAAAGGAACAGGCTGGACCTCAGTCACATGCTAAGCAGTCTTTTGTCACACATCTTTGGGGCCTCAGGTTCTTCATAGCACCAGACATGCATCGTGAGATCACATCGAGAGCACTAGGGGAGGCCAGAGGCTGAGATTCTAGCCTTGGCTCTGTCACTTTCTCACCAGACAAGGACACTCGCTCTGTGCTCTCAGGGATGGACACATGAGGAATCAGTGTTCAGGCAGGTTGGGCGGTGCTTTGGAGCCTTGAAGTTTCAGAAAGTAGACAAAACTGTTCTTTAGGACTGACTATGAATAGAACCAACTGCTAATCAGTTCTTAAGGAGAGAGCATCATTCTGCCTCAAAAAGTGCAAAGCATGCCAGAGGTAAATCCCATCACACCCTTCTTCCATCACCATGGAAGCCAGCAGTAGGAAAGGCTCAGAGAGCTAGAGCAAGACAATTAGGGTGAAGTCCTGTCTGTAGCATATGCTAGTGGTACCTTTTGCATAAATTACTCAACTTATCCTTTAGGGTTCTATTTCTTCCCAAGGGAAATCTTATCTTGAGGGATTATTATAATTAAATGGGCAACATGCTTATGTCAGCAACTGTCATACACAATACATGGTATAGAAAAGTTGCCTTCGTCTTTCTTTTCATCCTCTCAATAGAAAACCACTAAGAGTAAAGGACCACTCCTAAAACTTCAAAACCTGGATTACTTGATGCTTCTCCCAGCGAATCTTCTCTGAGCCTACAAAACAGAGCTGACATGACCCCAAGTGTTGGGCTCATTCCTATGCCTCCACATAGTCATTTCCTGTTTCTGTGTTCACCTCCCCAGAAGCCTGTGAAAGCCCTCCTTGAGGCTTGCCATCCAGGAGTTTGCTTTACACAGATGAGGAGTTGCATTGATAGATAATGACCTTTAAGTGACCCCTTTCATCTGCTCTGTCACCTTTCCACAGACCACTGGGAAAATGAACCCTCATGCAACACCTGAGAGTTCATTTGACCTAAGCCCAGAGAAGTCCCAGTGTCATTAACAATTTTTCTTGAAAAATAACTTTACAGTGTTCTTAGGAAGAAACTGTGTGTGTGTGTGTGTGTCTGTCTGTCTGTCTGTCTGTCTGTCTATGGCTGTTTGTATAGTATTCTGGAGACATTTTTGGCATTGAAATTCTCAGGATCTTAAGGAGCATAAGGATTTTGCTCCTTTTGACAACTATCCCCACTATGATGGAAACATAAGAAATTGCCCCTCCTGTTCCCGGCCAGAATCCCATTCCAACTTTTAAAATCGAGTCCCAGTCCTGCTGCCTAGAAGGTATTTCTTTGGGATAGGGAGCACTCCACAATCCAGGACTCCTGAATCATATGATATGAGATTGAATTCAGTTCTGGGCTCTAGAACACGCCAAGCATGAGCACTAGTGAACTGGGATCATGAGTAGGGATGGGAGATCCCAGGCATGCTGTATGCTCAGCAGAGTGCGCGCACATCGATGTTCTTTTCTGGTTCCCAGGCTACCTCGTTTAATCCTCACAGCAGTCTGCTTTACAGTCATTCACAATTTACAAGTGACTGGTGTTAAATTAAAGTAAATTTGTCCTGCAGATGCCTCTGTACCTGGAGACCCTAGGCAACAAACTACAAGCTAACCTATTATATAAACAAAGTGGAAGTCTAATTTGGCCCTCTAATTTTTTGTGACAAGCTGCTGAGTCTCAGCCAACCAGAGCAGTGGTGTTTCAGCCAATCGTACACCACCAACTGATCAGACCATATCCAAGGGAGATAAATGCCGAGTTGCCGCTCACTCAGCGTCTCTACACCTCAATTCTGTTTCCGGTCTGTAAACGCCCTCAGCCTATGCTACAGGCCAGAGTTCTTGTGACTCGGTCTTTGCTCAATTAAACTCTATAACCTTAGTTCATAGACATTTGTCTATTAACACTCGGAAGTGCAGGCAAGGTTCCTCGTAGCTAGGCAGTGAGGCTGAAGGGAAGTTAGGATCACTGAACTCAAAATCCCGTTTGAAGTGTGTCCCTCCTTCATACCAGATCACAGATGCTTCTTATGTGCAAGGGTATTCTCTCCTCACTTAAATCTTTCTGGAAAGATCTCCAGCAATAACCTAGGTGTAACTTCTAGGTTATTCCAAATCTAGTCAAGATGATAATGTAGGTTAGTAACATCAATAGAGATGACGTTAGACTCTACGTGGGGGACCAATCGGGAAGGCTTTTTGGAGGAGGTAAGAGATGAGCGAGTAGAACCTTAGGACAGTTACTTTTTAAAGAAATCATCAAAAATTAATTCTTGAATATAAATAATAGAAAATCAGACTAAATCTCTTGGGTTTGTGTAAACCCAAAATAAAATAAATATTAATTTATTTATGGTGATAGCATTAATGATTACAGTACTTTATTCTTTTTTAAAGCAAATTATCTTTTTTATTTTTTTAAACATGCTTTTGATTGAAATAGAATTACTTTCCCACCTTCCTTCCTCACCCCCAGTCCATCCCAGGTACCTTCCCTCTACCCTATCCCACACCTCCCACTCCTTCTCAGGTTGCCAGCCTCTTCTGACTTGAGAATTTCATTTGCGATCAGGTAGATAGGCAGCAGTGAAAGCGGTGGCCAAGCTGAGGAAACACCTTGGACAGAGTCTTAGAGAACTGAGTGTTTATGGTCTGCACAAGACTATCCATGAAGCCCTGGAGCAGGCACAGGGCTACAGAGAGAAAGGGCATTTTCCAGAGAGAAAACAGGCCCCAGTGCTCTGAGACCATGCTGAGCCAGAATGAGACTCCAGAACTGTCAAGACAACCAACACTTGCCAACCAACAAGACCTGGAACCCTGTAGTAGCTTCCTCTTCTCCCTGCGGCATGCGGAGACCTCCAGAGCCTCGAAGGCAGCCACAGTCCCAGCCCATGTTCTCCCTGAGGCTGCTCCCCACGTGGGGTAAATCCGTGAAATGAAGAGCTTAGGGGATCCCTCTCAGCTGCTTCTCCAGAGGCCAGCCTTTGGCCTGCCTCTGTTTCTAGATTCAGTTAAAGAAAAAGCCCTTGGGTCAGAAGACAGCTCTGGCACTTGCTGCAGAGGCCAGGACCTCCACACAGTCATTGTTTTCTTTTTCCTTCCAGTACAGTGTAGAAAGATCTGGAGGAAACAAGCAGGCAACCGCGCTGTTGAGTCTGAAAACCATACAGCAACTGTAGGGCCGGCTGCGTGGGGTGAGCTGGGCAGCCAGATTCTCAAGAGGAGTCTCACTGGGAGGACTCATTCCCAGCCATTTCTGGAAGTATTGGAGCCAGTGAAATGAGTGCTGGGTGGCACTGCTCTCCTGGACCACCAGGACCTGTAGCCATTGGGAACACATGTGTGCATGGTGGCCGTTTCTTCCGTGAGCACTGTGCCAATTTATTATGATAAAACTATCTCCAGTGTCCTAAGAGGTGAACTTTATCTGGCCCTCGCTGTCAGACTTAATAAATCGCCTTAAGACTACAATTCTACTGTGTCCTCTGTCTGTTTAACATGTCTTTTAAAAAACAACATAAACACCAACCTTACTGCCTTGGATTTCCCATGTAATCAGCTCTTACAATCGAGCTGTAATCTTAGGTTATGCATTGTTCCATGCCCCTGACCAAGACAAGGCATGTATATCATCTACCTAAAGCAGCAAATACAGAGGTGGAACTTTATCTTGTAAAATCAATATCCATTTATGGACATTGGCTGATAATGATGTTTGTCGTACTGTGTGTTGTCTGTGTCAACTGGGATCCATTGGATCCAGGGAATTAATCCCCTGTAAAACTCTGTTAAAGATTTCTCTAAACTGTCCCATTCAGTCCCCATAATCTGTTCAATAAAGTCAGAGTTAAGCCCTTTGTTATGGGTGGACACATACAGACAGATACATGGACAGAGTCACAAGACAGCCTACAGATTCAGATCTGCATAACAGATAGACAAAAACAAACAAACAAACAAACAAACAAAAACATAAGGAGCACGAAGTACTCAGATCTGGACTGGTTCTTGGTTAAATGACTCCAGGGGGAGCACATGCTTCTAGTTGGCTCCTTAATAAGACACTAACACATTATTGGTGACTCAGAGTTAATCACTAACACGTTTCAATCACACAGCAATGCTGTAATTTCTTTTCTCATCCCTCTGAAGCACCTTCAAGGTGGTGAATGATTTACTTGGGCTCGCAGTTTCAGGGGACACAGGAAATCCACAACAGCTGAGGCGGTTCAGTCCTTGGTGGTGGGAGCTGGAGACATCTGGTCATGCCGTAACCAAGAAACAGTAAGCTTGCAGGAACTAAAAGTGGCTCTCAACTTCAAAGCCAAATCCCAGTGACCAATCCACTTCATCTAACTAAGCCATGGTTCCAAAGGTTCCAGAACCTCTCAAACACAGTGCTACCAACTGGAGACCAAGCATTTGTACACTGAAGTTGGTGACAGACATATTGCATCCAAATCATAACAAGAACCAAGGCACTAGCTACCTCAATTTTCATTGCTTCTAAGAGGTCTGGGGATTGTTCTCAATGACAAGATATGAAGACACTGCCTAATTTGAGATCATAACTCCTCTTTGGAGACCCAATACCTGACCCCACTAGTCCTCATTTAGGGGATCTTCAAAGGACCATTTCAGCTCTGGGGCGCTCCATGGGAACAGCTGAGGCAATAATTCCTCTGTAGGTGACTGCCTTCCTCCTCTCAGTAACTAACCAGACCCTTAGTGTCTTACAGCACTCACTCATAGTCTTAGAGTCTGATTCCAAAGAACCTAGGACCAGAGAGACAGCAAGTCTGCGATCGCTACATTGTTTTGTTACCAATGACAACCTTAAACACACCCCAGCTTCTCTTTGTGCCTTCCCCTGCAGAAGAAACACATTTGTCCTTAGAGGGTCTTTTCGGTCTGAGCCATCTTTAAGTTCGGCGGAGATGTGAACTGATCCCACCATGTCAAATCTGGTCTGTCCTAACCAGGCAGGTCACACATTTCGGGTTGTCCATGACTATCTGAAGTGTCTCCCATGGGTGTTGTTAACTGGATCCTTTTGTTTTCAGAGCTGCCTGGGTTTAATGATAAATTATTTTGCATATCCTTCATGAGTAAGGACAGGGTTTGGAGGAAAACACATGGAGTAAAGTCAGGAGGTCCAAAGTGTGGTCCCTTCTGTCACCGGCAAGCTCCCTGACTCGATCTTACTGGGTAGGCTAAGTAGGCCCACCTGTCGCCTCTGTGATCCCCTTGTTCCCCAAGGCCTATTGATGGAAACAGTTCATTCAGCATTTGTGGGATAAGGAAGAGTTAATGTAGCTTCCAGGGTGCCAGACAGCAGCCTCATCAGCAGTCCGTGATTCTAAGCAGCTGTGCATACAGAGGTATGGACGATGTGTGTGCAAGCCAGGGAGTGGGGTGCACAAATGAGGGGATGGGAGTGAATTTGCAACTAAACATGTCTGAGAGTACATGGAATATGCTAGCGTGTGAGTGTGGCTGAGTACACAGGACCATGTGTGCAGCTGAGTATATGTCCATGAAATGTGTCCCCGTGATGATGTTTGAGCAGTAACTAATATGTGTGCATAACTAATATACGTATTGTAGAACTATGCGTGCAAATGTGTACATCAGCACATACATACGGTCAGAGTATGAGTGCAAAGCCTTTTGGAAAATATGCAATGTTTAAAAACAAAAGTCATGATTAAAACATGCAGTGTGGACACAAGTGGGTGACTTTGCATGCATGCATGCATACATAGTTCTGCATGCTGAGAACTGGGCAGATAGTGATGAAGTCTGGGGCACTCAGTGGACAATGGGACAAACCAGGGCAAGGACACTGCAGTTCAGTCTGTGGACACAAGATCACCTCTCAGTCAGATCTGAGCTCCGCTCTCCTTCCTGAATGTACCTTGGGAAAGGCATTGGTTTCTTTTCTTGTTATCCTGACCAGGTACCTGACAACGTGATTTAATGGAGGGAGGACTTACCTTTCTTTTTACTGTTAGCCGTAAAACAGACCACCATGGAGGTCTGCAATCACCATTACAGCAAGGAGCCCCAGAGAAAGCCAGCACCAAGACCCTGTCCTCCAGTTCTGGGGTGGTAGAAGTATAGTAAATAGCTGGGATTGGGAAGCAGTGTAGGAAGGGGAGACAGGAAGAAGGCCATCCACTTCCTCCGTTGAGGTCCCTCCTCCTAAAGGTTCTTCATCCTCCCACAACAACATCAGCAACTGGGTTCCAATTATTCAAACACATGAATGGATGAAGACAGCATTTCACACCCGAGCCCACAACCCAGAGCTTGAGAGTAGCCAGAGTCTATGTCTCTGCCTACTGCCAAGGGCTTTGACTATGTGTTTTGGTCAACAATGCCATCTTGATAAGATCTAGAATCACGGAGGAGACAAAGTTCTGGGTATATTAGTGAGGGAGATTCTAGATTGGGCTAAGTCAAGAAGGAAGATCTACCCTAAATAGTGACAGCACCATTCTACTCTTGGGATTCCAGACTAACAAAAGAGAGAAAATGAGTTGGGTACCAGCATCCCTCTCTCTTTTTCCTACAACAGATACAATGTGAGTGGCTGCCTTGTACTTCTGAGACCTTCTCCACCATGGTGGACTGTACCCTCAAACTGTGAGCCCAAATAAACCCTTCCACCTTTCAGTTGCTTTGGCTTGGTATTTTGTCTTAGCAGCCAAAAGTATGACTATCACATATGCTATAGGACTTGCTTAGAGTCATACAGTGTGGGTGGGATAGAAGGGGTGCCAGTTAGAAGCAAAATATCAAGGGATGCTTGGGCTTGTATCACCCCCCTTGAAAGCTTGTATCAGGAAAAATGTTACTGCCAAGAAGATGAGAAAGCTGTGGGCTCCCCAAATGCAAGGGGCAGCTTGAAGCCAAGCCCAGATGACTTAGAGCCTAGCACAAAGCTACAGCCTGCTGAATTACAGTCCATCAACAATGACACAAGAACACAGACACTTGAAAACACAGTAAGTGTGACAGAACTTGGATTCCCTTACCTCCTAGGGAACAGCATTGAACCCCTGAGATTATGACTGAGTAGTCTCGGTTATGGTCTAGGCCTGAGAATTTCTAAGATAATCCCCAGGTGATCTGAACATACAGATGGGTTTGGGGGCTGCTGTTCTATACTTTAAGGGGACCGAGCAATAAGATAAAAGAGGTAAACGCAGGCTCCATGAAGCCTTAAGCATCCAGCCAATGAGTCTGAGTGTTATTCTGAAGGTCACAAGAGACCCCTGAAGGATCTCAAGGAGATCTAGGAACTCAAGATAGATCTCAAGAACTATCCAGGCATTTCCAGGGATCTCCAAGCCCCTGGTTTTCATCTGTCTGTGGGATACAGATTGCACCTGGTCAGTTTTCTCCCCCAGAAGCTCCATTTACACATTTACACTCAGGTGATCCCACCCCTGTTGATGAGTGTGTATGAAGAGGAGAATAAAATGTCAGCCTTTCCCAGTAGCTGGTGACAGAGCCAAAGACCCACCTCGTTCCCCTTCCACATATCCTTCCTCCGTTAATATTCTGTTACTGTCTTCCTAGTGAATCAGTCCAGGGTACCTGTAGTACCTACCCATGCCTTTACTTGTGGGCCCCTTTTATTTCAGCCTGCATATGCCTTTCCAGTGTCCACTGCAACCACATGCCTTTCCAGTGTCCACTGCAA
>NC_022015.1:6886764-6898633 GCF_000317375.1 Microtus ochrogaster | reverse complement strand
GCCTTTCCAGTGTCCACTGCAACCACATGCCTTTCCAGTGTCCACTGCAATCACAGCCTTTCCAGTGTCCACTGCAACCACATGTCTTTCTAGTGTCCACTGCAACCATATGTCTTTCCAATGTCTACTGCAACCACATGTCTTTCTAATGTTTACTGCAACCATGCCTTTCCAGTGTCCACTGCAATCACGTCTTTCCAGTGTCCACTGCAACCACTTGTCTTTCCAATGTCTACTGCAACCACATGTCTTTCTAATGTTTACTGCAACCACGTCTTTCCAGTGTCCACTGCAACCACATGTCTCTCCAGTGTCCACTGCAACCACATGTCTCTCCAGTGTCCACTGCAACCATGTCTCTCTAGTGTCCACTGCAACCACATGTCTCTCCAGTGTTCACTGCACATACATGCCTTTTCAATGTCCTTTGCAACCCTTCAAGGGCAGTAACATGGGCTTGAACACCTCTGCAGTTATCTTCCTCCTTACTTTCTATGTCTCTGCCTAAAGTATTCCTCTGGATTTTTTGTATGTGAAACCCATACCATAGCTCATAGCCCACACAGAGCCTCCCTTCCTAAAACACCCTGAGGAAAACACAGTTCAGAATGACTGGGATTACCTGACTTTGTCCTTAGAACCCCACATCCTGTACCTTGTTCCCCTCTTGTTTTTCACACAGGATGCTGAAGCCCATGGTCTTTCAGCCCGTGTGTGCACCTATGGTCTGGGTACCAAGATCTCCTACGTCCTTGGCATCTCTACTGTTAACAGTGCCTGTAGGCAGAAGAGGAAAGGCATGGGCTGATGGGTTAACAAGAAGCATAGAACTGGCTCCACGCTCAGGAGTGAGTCTTCTCCTCCTCCACCAAATTCTCTAGTGTGCTCAGCCATTGCCTTCCCCGAGTCCTCCAAGGAAACATCTCTTGGAATGCTTCTCCCCTCCTTTATCAGGACAGGAGATGAACCATTGGCAGCTCTCTGATCCACAGGTCCAAGTGCCCTAGCAGGGTCACAGGCTTCATCTTGCTTATGTCTGTGCTATGACTTTCCCCAGACTCCTTACTTCTTGACAGTGTCACAGAGCAGGCCTGGTGCCTGGGATATGTCTGGAAAGTGGCCAACTCCTTCAGGGTGGTGAAGAGGAGCCAGTCATTCATGCTGGAGAGCAATTCCAGGCCAGTGTGTGGGTCGTCTGTTTTCTGACCCAAAGGCTGGGTCTGATGCTTGGACTAAGCATGAGCACAAAACAAGGCATTGTGGGTAAGGTGGAGCAGGATAGAGTGAGATTGTATTTCTAACTTTCTCCTGAGCGTTTAGATATTCAGTATGTGTTGGGGTAGGGCGATAAAGGGCCAAGGTAAAGAAGAAATAACCCCTGTGTGACTGGCCCCTAGAGAATGTCATGCACAAAGGTCCTGAGGCAGAAACACACTTAGTGTATTCTCGGGGCACAAAGAAGTTAGGGAGGGTGGGCTTGTCTGGGAAAGTTGGGGATAGGGAAGTAGGGAAAAAAATAGTCAAGCAAAGCAATGGTAACAATTATGGCTTTTTTTTCCCTTTTTGGCTTTTCAAGACAGGATTCCTGTGTAACTTTGGAGCCTGTCCTGGAACTAGCTCTTGTAGACCAGACTGGCCTCAAACTCATAGAGATCTGCCTGCCTCAGCCTCCTGAGTGCTGGGATTGAAGGTGTGCACCACCACCACTTGGCACAATTATGGCTTTTATATTGACTGCTTAATCTGTTGGCCTTCAGAGGCTTTTCCCACTGCTTTGAGGACAGCAGTGACCCTCACCCTCCTTAGCCCACTTTCTTCTGTTTTATTTTCACGAGTTCTCTGGACTCCCACAAAGCAGGCACTCAGTAGCTATTTCTTGACTATATTGGTCAGAATTCTGTTCCCAGCATTTATTTGGGCTCACCATGAGCGTCATGACTGTCATCTAAATGGTCACCTTGCTTAAGAGTTTCTTTCCTTGTTGGGGTCTGTTTGCCAGATGTTTGATGGCTTATAACTGCCATATGGTATCTTCCACAACTGGCAAAACCACAGCTGAAGGCAATCTTGAGCACATCTGGTACTCACATGTCTAACCTTGGACTTGATAGCCAGCCAGATATCCAGGACTCTGCTGTAGGCAAGCAGGCCACATGGAAAGTCCTATGCATTAGAAACAGTGAGAACAAGAGTCTGTCAGCATGGTGCATGGCCATTTTTCTGAATGGACCTAGATATCTCTATTATGGTCATCAGACAGGATGGAGCTTCAATTCCAGGGAATGCCAGTCATCCCCAGACATGATCTCACATTTACACAGAATGCTTTTCTCAGCCCCTGGATCTGTGAATGAGGAGATTCTCCGGGTGATAGGTGCTAGATGTACCATTAGGTGTGTGCAGAATGTTGGGTGGATCTGACCTTTCTCTAAGCTTGGGTTCAAGGATGATCTCAAAAAAAAAAAAAAACAGAATTTTGTGTTTTTATGGAGGTCCCTGATCTTCATAAGTCACATGAGCGAGACTATTTTCCATATTCTCTTTATTCATTCTTCTGTTGACAGACATGTAAGCTGGATCTAGAACTTGACTATTACGTCAATGCCGCATTAAAATTGTTCCTGCAGCTATCTTTGTGCTATGATGCCTTCGATCCCCTCAGATATGCACCCAGGATTGGTACAGCTGGGTCATAGGATGGCTCTATTTTAGTTTTCTGAGGAAACCCATAATGATTTCCACAATGGTTGCATTAATTTCCACCCCCACTGGCACTGTTGAAGGTTTTTTTCTCCTCCCATTCTGGATAGCATCTATTAATTTACTTTCTTAGTGTCTTAGTTATGAAACACCAGGACCAAAAACAGTTTGGGGAGGAAAGGGTTTATTTCACACACACTTCCACATCACAGTTCATCACCAAAAGCAGTGAGGACAGAAACTCGAGCAGGGCAGGAACCTGGAGGCAGGAGCTGATGCAGAGGCCATGGAGGGGTGCTGTTTATGGCTTGCTCCCCATGGTTTTCTCAGCCTGTTTTTTTGTAGAACCCAGGACCACCTGCCCAGGCATGGCACATCCCATAATTGGCTAGGCCTTTCTCCATAAATCACTAATTAAGAAAACGTCTTGCAGGCTTGCCTGATCTTATGGAGGCTTTCTCTCAAAAGAGGCTCCCTTCTCTCTGATGGCACTAGCTTGGGTCAAGTTGGCATAAAACTAGCCAGTACACGTAGTGACAGTCATTCCAATGTTAATGCATGGGGTAAAATGGCAATGTTAATGCATGGGGTAAAATGGGGTCTCTGTGCCTTTGGATACATTTTCTAGATGGCTAAGGATAGCAAACATTTTGTCATATACTTATTGACTACTTGTAGTTTGTTTCATAACTCTTTGCCATTTATTGGTGGGATTATTTTGGTGTTTAAATTTTCAAGTTCTTTATATATTCTCCATATGATTCCTCTCTCAGAGAGACGTACATCTGATAAAGATTTTCTCCTGTTCTGTAGCATGTGTAGACATTTTAAGAACAGAATGGTATAACTACTCCTGTTATCCTGTAGGGTTGTAGTACACTAGATGCCAGTGGGGGTCATTTTCTCTCACAGTTCTTGGCTAACTGGCCTTTCTTTGAACCACCAGCTTCCTGTGATGGATGTCAGGGATTTTGAAATCAGTCTCCACCCAGAGCCTTGAAAATTCATAGTTAACACTTGAAACCTGGGTCTGATGTCAGCCTTGAGGGACTAGAGTATACCATATGAAAACAGTCCTGACACCTTCAGCAGGGCTGTGAACATCCATGCAGTTTGGATCTAATTTTATTTATTTGTATGTATGTGTATTTGTTTATGAGTGGACACACATGTATGAGGATGTCCACAGAGGCTGTCATCTGCCCTGGAGCTGGAAAATATAGGTAGTTGTTAGGTACCTGATCTGGATGTTGGTTCTCTGGTTTTCTAGAAGTATAAGTATACTTAACCCCTGAGGCATCTCTCCAGCTCTGCCTCTTAGCTCTTTGGGCAGGAATGGTGAGATGCTGCTGCCCAATAGATTTTGTATTTTTAAAGACAACCGACAAAGTCTTTTGGGTGTTCTAGTAATCCTTAGGAAACTCTTCAGGGTCAACCCCCAGTAGAGGTCAGGGCAAATGTGTTCTTAAGAGGGAAGTTTCTACATTCCTTTGTCATCATCAATTAAACAAAAAACAACAAACAAACAAACTAACTAACAACAGCAACCAAAAGAAAAAGAAAAAAAAAACAAACTCAAGTGGCTTTGGCTCAAGGAAAATCTATATTATACCTAGCATCCGTTTTTCTCCCAAAGTATGCACAGATGCAGGCACCTCCTTCCTCACTGTCTTCTCTGATGCCAAGATCCTTGCTTCAGGAGGTACTGAGCAAAGTGGGTCTATTGAATGATCCTAGTTCCCTTTCTGTATCATCATCATTATCACCATCACCATCAGCAGCAGCAGCAGCAGAGGGCATCTGAACTGGCACAGTCTGCACTTACCAGAACTGATCTATCTGCATGAGTAACACTAATAGGGCTCAGAATCTGCTTTTGTCCTCTCAATGAGTGAGAGTTGTCAAGAGAAATCTGGATTTGGTTCCAAATCCTTGAACTTGGATGACATTTGTGGGAAGACTCTTTCGTGGGCCTCTCTGAGTGGTAGCCACAGGAAGAAGCACAGATATCACTCATTTATTGCACAGAAGGCCAGGACTCTCTATGAGCATCTTCCATGCAGAAATGTCTTAATGGCTCTGTCACTAAGAAGGCTTTAAACACATAGAGGAAAGCCAAATATGGATAATGTAAATATAAGGGCATTAATTGGCAGGATAAGAAGAGCTTAAAGAATCAACGGCCAGCATGGCAGAATAAGCTTAGGGGTGTAATAGTGGCACACATACTTTGGCACACAACAGCTCTCTAGTTAGACTTAAGATATGGTCGGCAAGAAGGAAGCCATGCCAGGTGCTGGAAACGTAGTCAACTTCCCAGGGCTAGTGAAATCATGGCTCTTGGAGGAGACTGCCACTTTACTAAACTAGCATAAACCCCAGCTATACTCTAAATATTTATCCTTATACACACAGATAAGTGTGGTCCTCTCCCATTGTCAAGGAACCTTATTATTACCAACACAGAAGCACAACTAACCAGAATATAAAGCTGTGAAGCCTCGACCCAGCTGACACAACTACAGTATAAACCCTGCACCTAAGACTCGGGGATCATTGTGGAAGACAGGGTGAAAGATTGTAGGAGCCACAGGGACAGGCAGTTTGCTGTGACATTGTTTCTACTAGAAATGTCAGGAGCTACACCCATGAAGTATCATCAGTGTGGCCGCCTAAACAAGGATATTAATAGACTGCTAACTTGAAAGAGAGTAAAGCTCAGGAGGCCTCAATCTTACACAAAGATCTAGAGGCAATTAAGGAATTCTGAGAATGAAATAGTCTTCTCCACAGAGGAGCGCATTAATTAGCTTTCCAAAAGCAAATGGCAACCCTGAAAACATACATACATATAAGTGACTTACAAACTGAGCAGATTGGATTTATGTATTTGGCAACACACACACACACACAAACATCTCAATACCACCACAAACAACAATAATAATTACAGAAAAAGAGGCCATGAATTAGAGAGATCAAGGCAGGGTACTTGGAGGGGTCACAGGGAGGAGAGAGCAGGGGAGAAATGATGCAATTTATTTCAAAACCTTAAGTTAAAAAAATCACTAGGACACTAACTATTGGTCAAGAAATACGTTCAGAAATGTTCTAGGACCTAAACTGCCCAGTTAGAAAGTGTAGTTATATTTCCATGGAAGGGACACTTGTATGGGCTTGTCAGGGATTAATGATGCTGACCAGGTCATTCATTTCTGTAATATCCTCAGGGATAGGACTCCTCTCAGACCCTATCCATGGCCCACGTTGAGCCACATGTCTGCCATGGTCCTGGCAGAGAAACTCTCATGGAGACTCCTTAGCCTTCTATATTAGGTACTTTCTGCCACTGACAAAAAACATGACCAGAGGCACTCACAAAGAGAGAGTTTATTTGACTTAAGGTTACAGAGGGAAGACAGCCTCTCATGGCAGGGAGGCATGGTAGCAAGTGACAGACATGGTGGCAGGAGCAGGAAGCTGAGAGAGACAACATCTTCAACTACAACCATAAAGCAGAGAGATCAAAGTGGAAGAGAGGCCAGACTATGAACTCTCAAAGTCCACCTCCAATGACCTACTGCCCACAACGATAGTTGCGCCATTTCCTAAAACAGCATGACTAGTTTGAACACTCCTGAGCCCACAGGGACTGTTCTCATAAAAACCACCATACTGTGAAGAAGAGAAGTCATTTACCTTTCCCCAAACTAATAATTCTTCATGGTCAACTTGATTAGATAGAGAAATGCCTACCTAGGGCACTGAGACATGCCTTTGGGTTTGCCTATAAGGACATTTCTAGAGAGGGTTAAGTGAAGGGATATTTCACCTTATATGTGGCCAGCAACATCCAGTGGGCTGTGACCCCAGCCCAAATGCAAAGGGAAAAAGAAAAGGCCAGTTGAGCGCTTTGTCCCTGTATTTGCTACCTTACCAACAATGATGTGAGCGAGCAGCCTCGTGTTCATGTTGTCATGCCCTCTTCCACAAGGGACTGTGTACCCGAAAACTGTGAGCACAAATAGATCCTTCTGCCCTTGGCTCGTTTTTGTCTTTACTGGAGTTTAGTAACAAAAAAATGTCCTATGCACAAGGAAAGTGTGGTTTCTAATGATAATAAATTGAGCTTTCAATGCAATGTAGAATCAAAGTGTGTAATCCTCCTCCTTACCACTCAAACCCCTTTGCTTATGTTCTCACACTTTAGAATAATGCATGCGCACAAAGAGGAGAGTTGGAAGCCCAGCCATTTAACAAACGTACTGAATACCTCTTCTGTGCCGTGCATTTTGTAGCCACTGGGGTTGTCATGGAGAAAAGACTGAAGCAGGAGATGGAGACATCACGACAGTTACAGTACAGTAAAGTGACAAACACACACGGTTCAGTTCTGTGAAGGCACAGCTCTGCCTTTCCTGGTCTATCCCAGGGAGACTCGTCAGAGGAACTGACCCCATTCAGATGTTTGAACTCAAAGAGTATGGAAAGAGAAATGGATGGTTTGCGACACTGTGTACACACATATCACCCTTTTCACTCATAAAGACATTCAAGAAATCTCATTAGGCACATCGGAAGTGTGAGAGTTTGAGGTTGGAGGAAGAACAGCCTTGGTTATATATAAGGGAAGTTATAGAAGGCCCAGGCTTTTCCTGAGTTCTCCCCCAGCCCCAGATTTACATGAATCTTATTAGTTAATGTTAGATTCTACTTCTACATAGCTCTTGTTACCCACATAGGAGAAAAGGAAGCAGCCTGGGAGCTCCTTACCTTCCTGCTCCTACCTGGACTTGAAAGTATCTTGTCCTTCCCACAACACTCCCCTCTCCTTTGACCAATCTCTGTGGTGCAACCTGCTGGAGCCCTGTGAGAGGAAGAAAAGGGACCCAAAGCTCCCTACCCCCATCTCTCCCAGTTACAGCATAAACTCTTTCATATTCTCAAGCTCAGTCCTAGTCAGGTTGATTCTGAAGTTCAGAGATGTCAAATAAGCTAGGGGCATGACCTTAGCATGTTCACCCTTTTCTGAATCTTTTTCCTATCTGAGATCAGACCACTGCTGTGCACTTTACACTCCCTGAGAGACTTTGGCCTCTTTCTCCTCCTTCCTCATGCTGTCTGGCCTGTCTTCCTCTCATATGATCCTGCCTTATCCAGCTCCTTCTGGACTCCATCTATGGCCTTGGAAATCACAAATTTCACTTCTTACCCTCTAAAGCGCCTCAGCTGCCTCCCATGAGTCCTGAGCTTCCTTACTGGCTTGATAGTGGGAGCAGAAGCCAGGCCCTTCATCCTTCATCTGGCCTCACCTCACACAAATATGTAAATATGTCCTTCTTCCACAGGCCCTTCCAAATTTCTACAGAGATGCTTTCATGGACAGGTAATAAACAAGATGCAGGAGAAGGCTCTTAGAGATGGAGCCTGATTCTCTGCTTCCTGTTCCCCTGGGGACCCTACACAGCAGTCTACCCTGCTTGAGGATTTTGAAAGAGCCTAGTGAGGCACCACCTTGGCAGAAAGCTGCCCCCCCCCAGCCCTGCTCTCTTCCTGTGTTGTGACAGGTGCTACTCGGATACCCTTGGTACCCAGCTCTCAAAGAAGAAAACAGATCAGCCATCGCTGGGTAATTATAGAGCAACTGAAAGGCCATTTAGCTACTGTGTGATAAGCAATAGACTATTTTAATAATAACCAATTACCATACATTACAGTGTATCATTTGGCATTTGATGATCTACTGGGGTCTCACCTGCTCCTTTCCATATGAAGCATTTCACGGCTGTTCACACCTTCCCCAGCAGAAGTTGTGTCACTTTCTAATCGAAGCACTATTTTTAGGAAAGAGTTAGGGAAAGTTTGCAGAGGTGGTGCAAATTATATCATGCCAAAACCAAAGCTTGCATTCTGCCAAGCATCTCTGCTGACAGCTCTGCCACTCCGAAGTGCTCGGCAGAACGGAGAGTGAGGTTTGTTCCATGATCAGCATTAGCCTTTTAGCATCAGCGAAGGGGCAAACATGGAGACCGGCTGTCCTGACAGACATGCCGTTAACCCTAACAGATGCTGTGCTCCCTCAGTGGCTGCCCGTTCTGTCTGCTGCTGGGATGCATTCTTGCAGCTTACTGAGCTTGAAACCACGGGCTGAGCATCTTGATATAAATTCTGCCCTGATAAAAGAACAGATTTTACCCAGTCCGCTGTAGGTTTTCAACAGGCCAGGAAGGTACCACATCAGCCTGTGAGATCTGCTCAGGCCATTCTCCTGGCATAAGGTCCCCTCTTTTTCTCTTTCCTCATTTTGTGTGTGGTTGTATGTGTGATGGCTTGAATGAGATGTCCCCTGAAAGTTTTCGGCATTTAAATACCTGGTTCCTATTTGGTGGCTGTTTGGGGAAGATTAGAAGGTGTGGCCTTGCTGGAGGAAGTAGGTCACTGGGGGAAGGTTTTGTGGTCTCAAAAGGCTTTGAGTCTCTGCTTCCTGTATGTGGGTCAAGATCTGAGCTGTTGGTCTAGCTCCAGGCCTGTCACCCTGTTGCCAAGCTCCCTGCCATGATAACGATGGGCTCTTATTCCTCTGGAAATGTAAGCCCCCAAATAAACTCTTCCTTATCTACGATGCTTGCTTGCAGCGTTTATCACAGCTATAGAGAGTTAAGACAATATGCATGTGTGTGTGTGTGTGTGTGTGTGTGTGTGTGTGTGTGCACGTGCATGTTTGCAGGTGTTTGTACACATGCATGCATTTGCACATGGAGGTCAGAGGTTGACATCAGGTGTCTTCCTCAATCTCTCCACCTTATTTTTTGAGATTAAGTCTCTCACTGAACTCAAAGCTCGCTGATTCAACTATATTGTCTAATCAGTGGACCCCAAGAATCTTCCTATCTTGGCACTGGGCTTAAGGTATGCAGGTTGTACCTAGCTTTTATTTGAGAACTAGGAATCCAACAGCTGTGGAGTGGGCACTTTACAAACTAAGACATTTCCCAAGCTCATTGCTTGAACACAGCCTTCCCAGTGGTCAGTCTTGTCAACCCTGGGTCTAGTAATCATCCCTACAAGCATGTCTACTAAGTTCTTTTTCTTGTTGTTGAAATTTTATATATATTTATTTTTACTTTTATCGTATGAATGTTTTGCCTGCATGTATGTCTATACGTTAGACGTGTATCTGGTGCTTATGAAGGTCAGAATGGGAGCATAGGAAACTTTGGAACTGGAGTTACAGATGTTGCTAACCATCATATGATGCTGGGGATCAAACCTGTATCCTCTAAAAGAGAAGCCAGTGCTCCGAGACTCTGCAGCTCTGCCTCGGAATTCTTTATGTGATTAACCCTTTCTTCCCTCAAAAGCTTCTGGGGTATTCATGAAAATTTTCAATATTTCTGTTTTACGTACATACTTTCTCTCTTGCATACGATTATAATCAACCTGTAACAAATCTCATTGTTGGGAGTTCAAAATTTATCAAACTCTGGTGCTGTCTGTTTGGGACAGGCCCCCAGGGTATGAAAGCTCACTCTTTTGCCTTCACCAAGTAGCTGTGGTCCAGCCCATCTGCCTTTATTGCCCCCATCTCACCCGGTTGCTCCTATACTGACCCAGTCACTCAGTTTATTACATGCTGTTTTTGAGGTATTAGAATGGCTTCCTCACTGGTTTCTTAGCTCCAG
Source organism: Microtus ochrogaster (assembly GCF_000317375.1). Taxonomy (NCBI): domain Eukaryota; kingdom Metazoa; phylum Chordata; class Mammalia; order Rodentia; family Cricetidae; genus Microtus; species Microtus ochrogaster. Next base: position 6,888,251 of record NC_022015.1, on the reverse strand, counting down.
TCTTTTTCCTCAGTAATCTATATTGTTGCCTTGCAGGCACAACAGACATTTTCCTCATCAGAAACAACTCTTTATACTTTCAAGAGATCCATGAGTTTGGGTATGTTGACTGTTAATGGTCTATCATAGAAGGAGGGAGTGAGGAAGGCCATTGGCCCCTCACCTCAAAATTTCAGCAACTTATGCCGTCTCTATATAATTCTGCTAGGATTGCATGTGGTCTCTAGGGATGGCAGAGGACTTTGGAAGGTTAAGTTGAAGGGGGAAATCCATCTACACAGGTATGGGGAAGTCATCCATGCTGGGGTGAGGCTTTTCAGTGGTGTGCTTACTCTGGGCTCACTCAGAATTTCATGAGTACCCTTTGCTAATGTTCTGTAAATCAGCCTGATGAGTGGACCATTTCAGAGTGTGACCGTGACACAAACTTCTCCTAACGCCAAGCACCTCTGGAAGGTCCTTACTTGCAAGACCAGATGCAACCTTGGAAAGCAAGAAGAAGAGGGCCACTGCAGCTCTTGGTCCCTCATATGGTCTCGGCCTGTAACAGGATGCCTCAGCCTCCTCCTTTCCCTCCTGTTGCTTCTCTTGCTCATTGGGCCTCCTCTCTTTGAGACTCTTCGCCTGTTCTGCCACATTGTGCTCCGGTAGTCCCACTTTTTCCTCACAAGTCCCTTAATACCAGCTCTATGTGCCAGCTTCACCAGAGGCTCAAGTGTGACTCCCCAGGACTTGTACCTTAAGTAAGCATTGCTGAGAATGGGAGGCGACTTAGGATGGCCTCCCTGAACACAGCCAGATACTGAACTCAGAGCCCAGCACCAAACTAGCTTTCCTTCTGGCTGTCTGGGGCTTATCTTCTGGCCTCCAGTCTGGTTTAAGTGGGATCCTGGTACTCTTAATTCCTGTACTGATTTCAGGTGGGGTTGAAGTGTATTTCCGTTTGTTCTGGGGCCACCCTGTGGACAGCTCTTGAATCTTAATGATGAGTCAGAGATAGCTTCTGAGTCACTGTTGAAAAGAAATAGCCTCGCAAGAGAAACCACGGAGGCCACCCAGGGATCCGGCCATCTAGCTTGGCCAGTGAGGATGTGCCAGACATGGGTGAAAGGGAAAGGGCAGTACCTACGTGGGTGGGGCTGAAACTGTAGGGTCCAGAACAGACCAATAAGCAATCACAATCCAGCACACAAGCATATGAGAAGGAAAGAGGGAAGAGTGGGGACATGTAAATTTGGCGTGGCCTTCATGGTTGGCATGAGTCTGGCAATGAATGGCTCCCCAAAGCAGAAGTGTTAAAGCTGAAACATATGATTACACTTCTCCAGGAAGCAGTAGGCATGAGTGTGTGTTCTGGGATGAGAAGAAGGGACAATGCCCAAACGAGAGATCTGTGAGTACCTGCTATCAGAGGTGAGAGGAAACCTGTGGTGGTGTGAACTGAATGCTGTAGAGATGGGAAGGGAGAAGAGGTTAGTGAGTCTGAC
>NC_022015.1:6838869-6886419 GCF_000317375.1 Microtus ochrogaster | reverse complement strand
CGAAGCCTCATGGTGTGGCTAACAGACTTTAAACTGAGGAATGACTGGGCTGACTTTGAAGTAGAGTATGTGGACAATGTACCAGGGAGGCAGAGAGGAGCATGGATCATTCCTCCTCGTTTGAAAGGTTCATTGGAAATGCATCCGGAAAGCCTGTGTTCGTTGCTTTTCTCTCTGTTCTGACTAAGTACCTGAATAAAGCAATTTCAGAAAGGAAGGCTCTATGTGGTCTACGGATTTGAGGGTACAGTTTTACGGTGACCATGAGAGACTGAGTTATCTGGTCGTATCGCATCCACCACCAGGAAACACAGAAAGATGAGGCTAGTGCCCAGTTCACCTCCTTTTTATCCAGTCTAGGGCCCCAGCTCATTGATGGTGCCACCTACATTCCCTGTGGGTCTTCCTTCCTGGAAAAAACTCATCACAAGCATGCCTACAGGTGTGTCTCCTAGGCATTTTTAAATCTAGTCAGGGTGACAATGACAGTCAACCACCATAGAATCCAAGGCCCTCCCTTTGAATGCTCTCTGACTCCGGACTCAGAATCAAGGCCTTTCTGGGGTTTTGTTAATGACTTCCAGAACCCCAGCTGTACTTCAGTAGCTTTCCAATTTCACAGAACCTGTTCCCTGTCCCTGGCAATGGGCTCTGGCTTGACGTTGCTCTTAGCTGTGCAGTAAGGTGCTGTCTCCACACATCGCAGCAGCCCTGCCACAGAGCACATTTAGATGACATGCCCTTCTTAACCTAATTCATCCTCCAGTCCTGTGACTTGTGACTTCTGTTACCATAGCTTAAAGCTTAAAGTATAGGTGATATGAGAAAGGCCAGCCATGACAGGAATGCAGAAATGCTATCCTGAGCCTGGGAACCCCAATAGTGCAACACCTCCCTGTGCAGTGAAGGACGTTGCTGGGAGAGGATCCGGACAGTGTGGATGAACTGTTGAGGTCCTGCAGCTCTTCGGACATTCCCATCAGGCAGCCATGTCCTTTGCTCTTCTTGCGAAGCCTTTCTGCCTTCACTATCATTCGTTAGGAAGCAGTTTATGAGCATGCAGGACAACAGGACAAGTGGCTAATTATAAATCCACTCCAGAGACTTAGAAGCTTATAGATTATTCATAAAATTTCTCAATACTAGTCTTCCATGTGTGAATTGCATTTTGTTCAAACTTTGGGATATACCACATTTTCTCCATTTGTTCCTTATGCATCATAGTACAAAGTTAGAAAAGAGATGTAATTGTGTGTATTCTTCCTAAAATTGTACCATTTCCAAAGTTACCTACTGGCCCGAATCCAACCATCAAAAATAAAATGACTTATTTTTGTGGGAAAAAAAAAAAGAAATGCTATCCTGAAAGAAACAGCCTGCGCATCTAGTACGGTATCCCTCATCTATGACTCTGGAGACTGAGTCAAAAAGGTTCATGAGTTTAAGGACAGCTTGAGCTTATATAGTGTGAGAGGGGCTAGAGGTAGGGGAGAATGAGGAAGAGAAAGAAGAAAAGGAGGAGGCAGGAGAAACAGGAGAAGAGGGAGGGGTGGAGGTGGGAGAATGAAATCACAAGCAGCAACCCTGTTACCAATCACCTTGCCTCTAAAGCTTCCAACTTAGTAGCTAAGGCGACCTTGAGCTAGTTAGCTGTCCTCTCTGTCCTCCACACTCTATGAATGAGTAAGAGCAAGAACTTCTTTATAGGCTCATTGCAAATATTCAAGGACTTACCCTGCTTCCAGTTTAAGAGAGTGTCTCTCCGTTGTTACTAAGAAGAGCCCTGTTGTGGAATAAGCTGGAAGTATACGCCGTGAGGATATAATCTAGCGAGAGAGGAAGCAAAATTCCCTCTAAGTAAGGGAAATGCAAAATTTGTAGGGTTCCTCTCAAACAAATAAACTTTGAAATATTTCTCTAATTTCGCTAACTTTCTTAACAGACAGTGTTCCCATGATGTAAGTCACCACTCCAGTTGCAGTGACTGTCGCTTTGTCAGTTCCGAGGCATCATCAGATTCCCCTCACGCGGAGCAATTAGAGTTAGGGGGAAGCAGCACGATGATTGGATTCAGACTAAAGTGAATTTGCAGCCTAGCCCCACCATGCGTGCGACTTGGGGTAGCTCACTCCAGTTCTGTGAGCCTCGGATTCACCATCTGGGAAGCGGACGCTGGAGCAGAACTGAACTCTCTGGAAGTCAGATTTGAGAGCGAGGGTTATGTGAATGCCGCTCACCTTCCTTGGATGATCTGAGGCATCCCTTTACAGAGCTGAGTCCTTGGCAGGGCTGTGAGGGTCAGAGGAGCCTACAAGGGGAGACAGTGGCTTCCTCCGGTCCCACTGCCCTCAGGCTGGGCTGTCAGCCCAAGAGTCATTAGCAGGTGGCAGGGCAGAGCATGGGGCCATCCGTCAGAGGAGAATGGCTGCCACAGTTCCTAGGACGCAATGGTGCCCTGAGGAGCCATTGGCAGTAATGATGATGGGTATTTAAGCAAATGAACTGTTAATGAGCAGGCAGAGGTGAGCTGCCTCCCAGACCAGCTGGAGCCCCGAGTTAGCAAAGGATGGCAAGGTAGGGATGAGGGGAGCCAAGACAGGAAAGAAGTTTCCTTTCTGAGTAGAAAATAGGCTCCTGAGGGGAGGCTCAGTTGGTCCTGGGCTGCCGATGTCTGCTTGCCCTATCTGTTCTTCACTAACCCACATCTCGCCATTACTCTTGTGACTTACTGCCTACTCCTGGCAGCCCTAGCCAGGTACACCCACCTTCCTCCTTACCCTTCCACATTTTAGCAAAATAAATAAAGAAATAGATTTCTTGTTGGAAGTCACATCAACAAGAAAGGAAGTACAGAAATGCTGGCCAGCTGGCTCCCATCTGGTGGGTCCTGTGGACTGAGTGACTATGGAACATGCGTGACCAGTCACACCACCACCTACCGCCAGAATGACTGCTACCATGCTGTGTGTGGGTGCCAGGTATGAATATACCAGGAGCCTGTCTTGAACTCACAACAAGCATTGAAGTGGTTAGGTGGAGGGTGGTATTTGCATTTTACAAAGGAGGAAACTAAGGTGCAAAGAAATGGAAGCGCTGGCTCTGGGATGAGGGAACCAGGAGATTGGGACAAAACCGTGTCTCAAAAGGAGGCAAAGAGAGAAGCTCGGAAATTTCAGGAGGGCAATCTTTCATCACCCAAAATGCAATGGCAGGCCAGAGGCCATGGGGGTGACACCTGAGAGACATGGAGGCAGGATCAAGGCTTTGTCTTGTCCCTTCCACTCACACAGAATCTGATGGACAGGAAGTGGATGTCCTGAGATACTGTAGGTGGGCACGCTTGCTCTCACCTCTGCACCTTCCGTCTCTTGCTCTCACTTCTCTCTAGCCCACTGGTTCTCAACCTGTCACTCATGACTCCTTTGTGTGTGGGGGTGTTGACCAACACTTTCACAGGGGTTCCGTATCAGAAAACCTGCATATCAGATATTTACATTATGTTTAATAACACTAGCAAAACTACAGTTATGAAGAAGCAATGAAAATAATTTTATGGTTGGGGTCACCACAACGTGAGGAACTGTGTCAAAGGGTCTTAGCCTTAGGAAGGTTGAGAACCACGGCTCTAGCCCCTCTGAATGTCTTGGTGTGATGGGACATACTGAGAGCCATCAACTTCGCTCTCAAATAGAACTTGCTGGGTTCTTACAGGCTGGCCTTGGACAAAGTACTGAACGGCTCCGGACCTGTTTTCCCAGATATAAAACACAATGATATTTTTGAATTCTTTGGATTGATTAGTATGGGATGTGTTGGTACTTCCAGGCTCCTACTTGTCATAGCAGGGTGAATTGCACTAAGTATTAAACATGTTGCCCCTTTCTTTTCTAATCTGTAAAAGCGGTACAATTATTTCTACCTGGAAGAATCCTCATAAATATCAGAAATGATGAACAAAAAGCATCTGCCACAGAACATAACCACCTACCACAAGTAGGAAGCAAAGTTAGCCTTCCTGTGAAACCCGTGCTATCAGGGCCAGTACCTCGGTCGTCACTTCCTTGTTCCTTTCCTGTTACTTCTCCCCTTCCTCTCTGTGAAGGACATTCCTTGCACCTTCTCTGGGAAGGCTTCCCCTGTCACCTTGAGGGCTGTACCTCCTTCCAGCTTAAAATTTCTTCCAGTGAGCTGGTTCTTCACTGATCTCACTAGCTTGTAGTCCGATGCTATCTCTATTTGCCGCTTTGTTAACCACCCTGAATGTCACCGGGAACCCTTAGTGGGTGGCGTGAACTTGGATGTGTAGTGTTCCTTCTATGAACTTCAGACTTCACGTGAACAAATAAAAATTTAATAGAACCTGGTCTTTTGTCACCGAGTCAGACTCTCCTGAGCTCAGGCCATCTCAGAACACCCACCATCTCTCCTCTTTGCCTTTGTTGACATCCCCTTTGGCAAATGGCCTGACCCTTTTTCTAAGTGAGTATATGGGTATATGTTTTGTGTATGTGTGTATATATGTGTACATGTATGTATGTACATGTACATGTATGTGTGTATATGTGCAAATGTCTGTTTGTATGAATGTGCAAATGCATGTGGGTGCCTGTGGAGACCAGAAGAGGCTACTGGTTCCCTGAAGCTGGAGTTATAGGCAATTTGGTTACAGACAGACATGGGTGCTGGGAACCAAATTTGGGTCCTCTGCAAGAGCAGCAAGGGTTCTTAACCAATGAGCCAACTCTAGCCCCTTATCACCCATCTTAAATGTCACCTGTGCCAAGTTTACAGACTCCTCTCTGTCACTTACTCCATCAAAGGTGGCTCCCTCTTCAACATGCCAGAATCCTTAATTTTGTCTGCTGTCCCACATCAGATCTTCTTGTACTGAGTCTGGAACCATTCCTCCTTCTATGAGAGCCATTGTCTCTAGTCTTGGAGGTGTGGATGGAGTCCTAGGCCTCCCACAACACTATCTCTCGCAGCCTCTCTTCCTAAGAACCCTGTTGTGTGGACTCTAAGATGTACTATGCTACCTTTAGCAAGAGACTCCCACACCTCAGTCACAGCCATCTCTTCTAGAAAGCGGACACACCCACCTGCGTATCTCTGAGTGTGGCTCCCCATGGATATAGAAGTCAATGCTCCTTGCTCGGCCTTCCTCTGTTTCCTGTTTATTTCCATTCCATCCCCTTTCTTCTGACACCTGAGCTAGGAGCCGTGGGCCAGCGCAAATTCCCTGACTCCTGCTGCGATACTCTTACACTGTAACTGGCATCTGTTTGGGCGGATGGATGGATATTTATCATCTCTCCATAGGCATCGGTCATTTTAATTGTTTTCTGGTGGAACGTGCCCGTTGCTGCAAGCAGAGCCCTTGGCCATTTATCAGAGCAGCAGAGTGAAAGGGAGCCGGACAGAGGTGGGAGTTCAGACCGTTTTGGCTGCAGAAGAAAATCTTGCCCAAGACAAATGAGTCCTTGGATGGTCATCGGGAACTGATGGTTTAGGCCATAAGCACCGGAACTGCGATCTCAACACAGAATCACTGGACCAACCATGCTCATAATTAGATGCAAGTGGCAAGGGTTTCGGGTAGTTTTATTAGAGTCCTAGTATTTTTGAAAGTGCAGGGAGCAAAAGAAACAAATCCTTATTAAGTGTCTATTAGGCACTACGAGTTTACTATAAATTGATCGCTTTTTGTCATTTGTTGAGAGAAACTTTAGGGGGGGTGTGCATAAGTATTCCCTCATATAGACAACACAGGAAAACCAAAGCAGTAGAATTTTTCTCATTGTGGCTTGGGAGAAAGACACCTACTCCTTTTGTTTTTTCACAGTTTCGCACCCAGTTTGCCCTTAGAGCCCACAAAAGTCCCTTCAACAATAATTTCCCAGAGCTACACAGTAGCTCGCTAAGGCTGGCATTATCTTTCTGTTTGACAGATGTGTCATGTGAGACTCTGAGAAAGGGTAGCCACATGTTTGGGACGTACAGAAGATTCTGATGTGTCAGTTCTCATGGTTCCAGAATAGCCAGTATTCAATTCCTACTAACATCCCCCAGGTCATCGTGGTACCCAAAGTGAAGTAAGTTCTGTCACCCACTTGGGAGGATCACAAGGGCCAAGGAGAAGAGAGAGGCTGTGGAGGGCCAAGTGCTAGTCTGTGGCCTGAATGGAGACAGTCGGCATCAGGGATGAGAGTCCACCTTGCTTTGTCCAGAAGACCCTCCCACAGCAGAGGTTCATCATCCGCTCTTGTGTCTTCTAAATGAGAGTGCTCCCCGCCTGCTCATGCCCTCCTCCTTACCATCAACACAGCCTCATGTCTGGAAGACAGATCTAGCTACCTGTGTGGAAACAGTCATAATCAAAGCCGATATGAACTTTAGAACCTTGGCCAGGAGGAGGAGGTAGGAAAGGAAGAGGAGGAAGAAGAAGAGGAGGCCCTTGATTGTACAATCATAATCTGTTGTGTAAATGTGAATTTGTTTGTGAACATACTCAAGGTGACAAGACTGAGGCCCATGTTCTAGATGGAGGAATGCAGCATCCTGCTCAGTGAAGGATACAGGGAAGCTGTCTGTCCCTTAGCTACGCCTCCATAACCTTCGTCACCGTGCTCTCAAGTTGTGATGGTTCACAGACACCTTGACTAGAATTGTCTTAGAAATACAGCTGTGGGGACATCTGTAGGAGTGTTTCCAGAAAAGCTGGGCTACGGCTGGGAGACCGACCCTGCAGGCCACAGCACTGTCTCAAAGGCTGGGACTACAGACCGGATAGAGAAAGGAAGGGGAGCTGTGCTTTCATCTTGCTTGGCTTCTTGACTGCAGATGCCATGTGACCAGCCATTCTCTGCCCTTGCCACCATCACTTCCTCGCCACCATCGACTGCACCCTCAAACTGTGAGCCAATATTATTAGCGCTTCCTGTCTTAGGTTACACTTGTCAGTTGTTCTGCCACAGAGATAATAGAAGCAACTAATCTACCAATAATTCTAGTAGAAAGTCTGCCCACCGTCATGATCATGTTGGCCCTATCATCTTGCCTCTTCCATAGCTCCTGGCATAGTCATGTCAGAATTCAGGAAGCAGATGAATGCAAGGATTCATTCCATACTAGCAGGAAAACTCTATTCTGGCCAGCATGGTAGGTTGACTAATGCTTAACTCCTTAGCCTACTTCTAGCCAGCTGTGTCCACGTGGCCCTGCATGTGGTCAACAGAAGCCTGGGAGGCTCCTTGGTGAGTTTTTGATCCCCCAACAGACGCTTCTTGTCCTCACCACTTCCTATCAGTTTACGGATGTGATGGAGATGTGGCAGTTATAATGGTCCCCGAAGGAAAGAGGAAAAGAACTGGGAAGACAACAGCCCACACGGAGTGACACTCTTAAGCTAACAGTGCAGTTGCTTGCCTCCACATAGTCTTCGGCGAAAGGAAATTCAGTCTAGGGATGTTCCAATCACTGTGGCTATTTATGAGATGAAAAACCAGAATTCCTGATATGACGCATGATGGAAGCCATTGGAAAGAGACATCATCCTTTTAAACTAAGGCAAGAAACATTGGATAGGTGTGACTGTCAGAGTTAATTATCAACTGGACAGAATCTAGAATCACATGGGAGCTGGCCTCTGGGCATGCTTCTGGAGGATTATTTGGAATTTGTTAGTTGGTGTGGGAAGAGCTGTTTTAATTGTTAGTGGGACCATCCCTCAGACAGGGGTCCTGAGATGTATGAAATGAAGAACACAAGCTGAACGCTAGCATACATTTCTCTCTTCCAACTGCAGATGTAACGTGACTCACTGCTTCATGCGCCTGCTACCTCGACTTCCCTGCCCCGGTGGACTGTGCCATGAACTTAAGCTAAAATAACTGTCCCCTAAGCTGCTGTCATCAGAGTGTGCCATCAGAGCACTAGGAACATCAACCAAGACAAGAGTCATTAGCAAGCCAAGTGTGGTGGTACACGGGTAATCTCAGCACTGGGGAAGCTGAAGCAGGGGCATTGCAAGTTTGAGATTAGCATGGGCCACATTCATAATGAGTCTGAAGCCTGTCCGAACCAGGCATGTACCAAAGCCTCATCTCTAAAAAGGCCGTTGATCTGGTAAGCACCCGAGTCAGTATTTAATTGCAAGCATTACAAACCCACACTAAACAAGAAAGTTGAGAGTAGATATTACACATAATACATATAATTCCTTACGTACATATTTTATATGTTTTTAGATATTTTCCTTTTTTGGTATGTGTCTACTCCCTCCCTCACACACCTGTATGTGTGCAACACACACTTTAATCCCGTTGAGTGACCTCTCGCCTGCCCATGGTTACAGCCTCTCCTTTATCTGAAGCTCGGGATGATGATTGCACAGGCTCACATCACTCTTGGTGGGCTGGATACAAGCAAAAATCATCCCAGGGAAAATACAGATGATTTGGAAGTGCCATGCTCTCAAAACATTAAGAAAGAAGAGTGTCTGAGTGTGGGAGACAGCGTGTGGAGCATAACGAGCAGAAGATCCGGAGAGAGATGGGTTTTGCAGTCCAGTTCTGCCGACGCTCACTTGTCAATCTGCTGGGACAAAGCTTGCTTTTTTTTCCACCTCTGAGAGGAAGGGTTTGTGTATGCGCTTGTATCTATGTGTGCATGGGAGTACATGCATGTACATATGTGCATATGAGTGCATATGGGAATAGTAAGAAGTTAGAGAGTTGTTATATGATGGTGAACATAATTTTAAGGTGAAGGTTAAATAAATGTCATATATAAATGTGTACGTGCATACATAGATACATATATTCCTATCTGAAGTAAGCATGTGCCTGTCATCTAAGAACTTCACCTCAGGAGCTGCCATTCTGCACACACCTATGTGGTCTGGATGGAAAATGTGCCCCACACACTCTTGGCTTTCAGCACTCAGTCCGTTGTTAGTGGCATGTTTGGGGAAATTGTAGAATCAGCCTTTGGAAGATGGAGACTTACTGGAGAAACTGAGTCACTGGTGGTGGCCCTTGAGGCTTTATACCTCAGTCCCTCTTTTGTCTGCACTGTGCTTGGCTGCAGAGTCAATGAGACTAGCAATGAGACCAGCTGCCTCGCACTCCTGCCACTCTGTCCTTGCTGACACAATGGACTAGACCCGTTCTTACACTAGAGGCCAAACTAAGCCCCTCCCCCACCCTTAACATGGTGTTGCTGCTCAGCTGTTGCCATGGTCACTCTTGCAGGAGATACCCTACTGTGGTGGGTAAATGGACTCCCTAGTATCATCGGACCTGTTCCTGTCGCTGTCCTTCACCTTCAGGAACGGGCCTCACCAAGGACAAGCCTCCCAAGGGAGCTGCTTTCTTTTGGATTACCCTATTCTGAGATCAAAATATTTACTGGGATTACGCAAAATACATGGAGATTAACATGTGGTGTTTAACTGGACCGCCTCAGGCTCTTGGCTTCCCTTCCACTTGAGCTGCCAAAATAAATTCCCACCCACGGATACCCTGGGCCTGTCTGGCTGTGTAAAGTGAAAACACAGAGAACCTGCCACACAACAGATTCTCTCATTCACAAGGGAAGTCCCAAAGCTCCGACAGGCATGCCCCTTCTACCCGCCCTAAGGACAACGTCTTTTCTATAGGCAAAGTGTCATTGTCCTTGCCTGTGAGAAAGAACTTCTAGGACTTCTTGATTTTTTCATTCAAGCATCCTGGCAAGATTTCTCACTGTATTCAACAAAAATAGGCAAACACGTTACTTTAAATACCAAACATGGCAACCTTGGTGCTGGCCTCAAGGACCCAGAGGGAAAGTAACAATGAGGTCCCCCACCTTTGGTTCATCCTCTCCAGTGTACACTTGAGAAATCTGACATCCTTTTCCAACATCGGTCCTCAACCTATGTGTCATGACCCCTTTAAACAAACCTCTGTCTCCAAAAATATTTACAATATGATTCACACCAGTAGCAAGATTACAGTTATGAAGTAGCAATGAAATCATTTTATGGCTGGGGGTTACCACAACACAAGGAAGTGTATTAAAGGGTCACAGCATTAGGAAGTTTAGGAAAGACTGATGTACAAGGTTACTGCTTTGTCTGCAAAAGAAGAATCATGGAGGAAAACACCTGGTTGCTTAACCCAAGAGGGATCTCAAATTTAAACTTCACTAACAGTTTTTAAATTCCACTCCACAGACTCTGGGCTATAGGCAATTTCACATATGTTCGGCACGCTTGGTGGATGTCTGCAGAATTGGATTATTTGCTAACAGCATCACAGCTGGAGAGAGTTATCATTTGCCCCAGTTTCTACTCAAGACAAGGTGCAGAAACTTTCCCAAGATAATGAGTGGTGGAGCCTCCCAACATTGCCACCATGGCTGCCATTAACACTGAAGCGTGTACCTTCTAAAACCACCCCGTAATGCCATGACTACAAAGGCCACCACCACTTGTTACCGCAGTCCTGTGACCAGCCCCGGCAATGCCACTGTTACTAGCCATACCCATCATAACCACAAAATCACCGGCGCTGCATTGCTTTCCCACTATTCTACATCACAGTGAGTAACGGAAGATTACTGGGCTCCAATTGACAAACATTTGTTAATACTCTTATTTTAAGGGCAGTCGTTGATTTGAACAACACCAGGACCTTATTCATTGCAAAGCATTGCTTCCTTCCTGTAGATGAGGCTTTTCAGTGGAAAGCAAGTTGACTTCCAAGCCCACATCCCTAAATGTTATTTTATACTTCTTCCTATCTAGGTCTCTTTCAGAGCCCAGATCTGCCTCTAAAGATTTCCTCCTCCTCTTAGAGACTTTAGGCACTGGCTCCAGGAGCCTGAGATATTCAGGTATAGAGAGCTCAGGCTGGCCCAGGAATGGGAACTTCTTGTACAAGAAAGAGGTTGATAGGAAGCTTTGGTGTGTAGTAATGACAGCCTTTGGCATAAAATGGGGTGTGCAGCACCCTTGATGAAGCAGAAGCCTGCTGTGAACCTTGGATTGCTGAACCGTAGATGATACCTGCTCACAGACACATAGCAGCGACAATAGAGCTGAAGCCCTATTCTGGCTGCACTCAGGTCAAGCTGTCATATTCCCCATCCCTTGTGGTCTCCTACTTGTCATACCCTGTGGTCCTAGCTACACTGGACTTTTACCAAGCCTGAAGCCCCCTCTTCTCCTAATAACAATGGCCCTCCGATAGTGAGACACCAATGAGTCATGCTAGGTCTGATCTCTGTCCTTTTTTCTATGTTTGGGAGGCCTTTATTCATCTTTCTTATCGACTACAACGCCCCTGCTGTGAAACCCTTCACCTGGCTGGGGCTTCAGCAGAAGTGTGCTCCATGTGGGTTGTAAGAAGCAAGCTATAAGGGCTCTTCTCTTCTAGGTGAGCCACTGAGAACTATATGGCTATCTTGGCATCCCCTGAAGCATCTGGCCCTATGAGTGCCATATGAGAGGGGCTTAAAAACCTGGAAAGAGAGAAGAAAAAGGAGGGAAGGAAAAAGGGAAGAGCAAAAAGAAATGGAGAAAGAAGAGATAAAGGTATCCAGAAACTTCATAACTGGCCTCTCCTAAGCCCAGCAAAAAGCATAGCAACATCAGCTTCTAGCACGAGGCCAAATGAACTGACCTTTACCATGAGCCTAGGTCATTATAACAGGCCCAAGTTCAGGACCATAAGGCAAGTCTTTGAGGCTGAAGGAAGCAGAGCTCTCTGGACCTTCACCAACCAAAAAACTGACAGAACAAAGGAGGCAGTTGTAGGGGAAAACACACAACCTGTCAAATTCCAGGCTCCTCACCAGGCTCAGCAGCCTTCCGCTCCAGGGTAGTTCTTGACCTCCCCTAAACCTCAACTTTCTTCTTTATCAAACAACAGTATAAGTGTGTGTGTGTGTGTGTGTGTGTGTGTGTGTGTGTGTGTGTGTGTGTTATTCTATGGGCAGAATTTCTTATCTAGGTCAAGCATGATGCAAATGTTTTTATTTTTACTACTTAAGTGTTTTTCTTACCTAAGGCAGCCCCTGTCCCTGGTGGAAGGGGTTGGGTCTTACTGCTTGAGGAAGGCTAGCTGTAGGCAGCCACTGGCTCTCCTTACTTCCTCCTCTGCAGCTTGCACTTCCTTGCCCCATCTCGTGGTTGTCTGGAATGAGGAAACCAACCCAGGATTCCTTCCTGGAGCATCTTGGTGCCATCAGAAGAAGAAGAAAGAGCAGAAACCTAGCAAAGATTCCCTGGGGAGCAAGCCACTCTAGATGAGCTCCTCCTGGACTCTGCAAGGCCTCGCCACGATGGAAAATGCTGGATTAAAAAAAAAAAAAAAGAACGAACGAAAGAAAGAAATGCCGGCTAATTTCAGAGGCTCCACGTTGGTGGGCCAACATCCCAGGGAGAATGAGCAATTATGATTTCCATCTGAGCAACATGTGCTGTTTGCTGGCCTCTCTCGAACAGCTGTAGGTTAGATGCTGTTAAGATTGGTCTCCTTCTCTCCTCCATATTTCAGAATTCAAATTAAACTAAAATAACAGCACCTGCTGAACAAAAACCCCATTGGAAATGTGTCCTCGTACACAATTACCGCAGGGAGGCTGGTCACCATTGTTACCCGCCTATTCTTCCTGAATGGGAACGGCACTGAAGTTTCCTAGGCAGCTGCAGCAATTCAATTGTATAACTAGATCTGGCCCCGTGCCAACCCTCAAGAACTCAAGTGGCACCAAAAGATACTATATTGATTTGCAATCGAACATAATAGGCCATCAGCTTAATTATTACTGAAGTGACAAGGTTCTGGGTATTTCATATTTATATTTCAGGGCCTGTGAAGGATGAATGTAAATCTTTTAAATGCACGGATTTGCATATCCTCAGAAGGGTTGAGTGCTCTTATTACATTCATAGCCTTTGAAAGACCAAAAGGACTGGCTATTGAACTCAGGTTGCCAGATCCCACCGGCATTCGCTTGGATGAAGAAACAAAAGACATAAAATGGAAATTGCTTTTAGTTAATTTTTTTTTTTTAGGCAATAAAAAAAAACCCAGCCCACTACTCAAGTCCATTAAGTGCAGACCACGTTGGGAGCCTTCTAAGAGAAAATGGTGGTGGTATCCTATTGGGCCAGAGGCATTGGACTATTGGGAATGGAAACTAATTCTTCAGGAACCCATAGGTCCCTGTTGTCTGTGTCCCTCACAGCCTGTTCCTGGCCCCTGGAGGTCACGGACCAGTAGACTCCTTTGAAGGACTGAGATATGGAGGACAGAATGCAAAGAGACACAGGGCAGCTCTCGTGTGTTTTATTTACCAGATGGGGACGATGGGAAACAGTCTTATCTCAAGCCTGATCACCCATGGTGTGTTATAGACCCTTCCCTCTGGAGCTTCATCACCCAAAGTGTTTACAGACCCTTCCCCCTGAAGCACCCATCACCCAAGGTGTGTTACAGACCCTTCTTCCCCCTGAAGCACCCATCATTCAAGGTGTGTTATAGACCCTTCCCCCTGCAGCTTCATCACCCATATGTTGTAATAGGATTGGTGGGCTGGGCTGCGTCCCGCCACCCGGCTAGCTTTACCCGAAATAATTACAAGGAAACTGTATTCATTTAAACACTGCTTGGCCCATTAGTTCCAGCCTCCTATTGGCTAGCTCTTACATGTTGATCTAACCCATTTCTAATAATCTGTGTAGCCCATGAGGTGGCTTACCAGGGAATATCTTAACCTGAGTCTGTTTGAAGTGGGAGAATTATGGCGACTCTCTGATTCAGCTTCTTTCTCCCAGCATTCTGTTCTGTTTTCTCCACCTACCTAAGGGTTGGCCTATCAAATGGGCCTAGGCAGTTTCTTTATTTATTAACCAATGAAAGCAACAGATTAGAAAGAAATCACTCCCACATCACCCATAATGTGTTATAGGCCATTTTTCTCTGTCTTCACAGAGGTTTGTTCTCTGATCCTTACTGATCCTCCTGGTGTTCCCTCTGGTCAAGTGTCACCACAGAGCCTGGACTCAGGAGATTTTCCCGTGGGCTCCTCCTGCCTCTGTAGCTTAATTAATCGCCACCACTCTCCAGCTATCTGAGGGCCATCCCAAAAATCCTAGGATTTGTTGTTCTCCTGCCTCAACCTTTCAGTTATATGCAGAGGATGAAGATGAACTCTCCTCATGTCCCAAACCAGCCTTCAGGCCATCCAATCCAACCCCAGGTACACGTCTGTACATTTACACATAGCATGTCAGTTTTCTGCCTAACTGCCCCCCTGTCAACGGAAAGACAAGAATTACCCTCTACGATTCCCTTCCAAAGCACCTCATCCCCTCCTATGCCTTCTTTGGGCCTCTCCTGGGCCCCTCCTTAGCATGTCCACTTCACCATGCTTTCTCACCACAGTTTTGCTTAGTAGTCTTTGCATCTACAGCCTCCACTGAGAGAGCCTCAGAGAAGATGTGCCCTTCAATTGCTTTAGTCCCATGACCTAGGTTAGAGCCTGGAAGGGAGGTTGTGCCTAACAATCGTTAACTGAGCTAATCTTCATCATATGTACATATATATAGCACAACATACATATATATCCTATTATATATAATATGTTACAGGCACTGAACCAAGAATAATCCATATGAGAATTGGCCTCAGAATATCACTGTATGTATAGCAGTTGATACCAAGATCAAAGAATCATGTATTTCCCAAACATAGAGAGAACTGGGACATTTGTGGTCTAGAATATTTGGGAAAGAACAGGGCTAGAACTAAGCCTGGAATTGGGAAAGAACTGGAGAAAGAGGAGGAATGGGGGGAGTGTGAGGGAAATGAGAGGATGGGAGGAAGTGGAAATTTTTAATAAATAAATAAATAATAATAAAAAGAATTAAGACCTAGTTCCTTGCAAGGGATGTCTTAGAAACTCAAGAGGGAGATGATCAGGCATCTTTAGGTGGATAAGGAAGCTGGGAGATAACTCTTCAGGATGCATTCAAATCCACGCTCTCTGTCCCTGACTTTTGACACACTGTTTCACCGTCTGCTCCTTTCTTTCTCCTGTGGTTTCTCTGGGTTCTCCCGTTTGGAGACTCCACTGAAGTGCACTTCCCTGTTTATGTCCATCAGAATCACCAAAACAGAAATCACAGGGCTGGCAAAGACTCAATCCCCGGAGTCCCCCAGGCAGCAGCATCCCCACAAGGGCCTCTCCTGCCAGGCTGAGCACAAAGGACCGCATTATCCTGGGAGGAGGAGAGGAGCCTCTGGGGACCACCTGCTCAGGCAATTCTGTGATAAAAGGAAGTGAGACTGGAAATTGGACAATTGTTACTGAGTAGCTGAGGACGCAGCTGAGTGGGGCTTTCTTTAATACGGATAATCGAAGCCAGCTTTATAGGCAGATGGAGATTTTCCAGAACCTGAGGGTTCAGGGGAAAATGGGAGGGAGCTAGGCTCAGGAAAGGACATGTCTTCACATCTTAATGAAGAGCAAAGACAAGTGGTGTTCTTACAGGCTCCTGAAGCATTTCACATGTACTATTATTTATTTCCCATTCTATTAAATATAATCTTTGCCACTACCAGGAAAAAAGGGGACGTGATCCCTAAAACCTAGGGAGGGTTCCCCAAGAGTTCACACAGAGGACTAAATGCCTCTCTTGTGCTTTCTTAGGCTGGAGAGTAAATAAAAGTCCTTATCGTCATGGAAAGGACAATAACAAGGTGTTATGGGAATTTAGAATTAGTAGCCACAGTTTACTGAGACCCTTGCCGTCTGCCAAGTGCTGAACTGACTTCCCATAGTTCAAGCCACAGACCTCAAACTGTCTATTTACAAATGAGGCAAATGGATCTCAGAGAGGTCTGGTGCATTTTAAATCAGGGCATCCCAGGAAGTTTTGTATACCTGCTCTCTGGTACTGTCTCTACTCTCAAACAGAACATGTCCCTAAAAGCTCCCAGTGACCACTGTTCCATTGGACATTGGTGACCGCCAATACCAAGACTCCCAGTCAAAATTACATGACAGCCATGCAGACAGCCCTATAGGTTCAGACATAACCTTACACTAGGGGCGACTGTAGGAGGTTTTTTTTTTTTTTTTTTTTAACAGGTGGAACCTCTTAACCTGCTTCTGGAGTCTCAGGGAAAACCATTGTCCAGTGGGCTGGGTAGTATATCTAAAATACCAGTATAGGGCAATCAAGAGAAAAACCCAGAAGGATACAGATAGGTGGGTAGGTAGGTAGATAGATAGATAGATAGATAGATAGATAGATAGATAGATAGATAGATAGATAGATGATAGCTTTGGTCATTAGCGATCCCTGGGAGTCCTCTCTCCAATCTACAGGACTCCCTCTGTTGAGATGGTGATAGAAATTCCCATCATGCATTGGGAATGGGAGGATGGGAGGGTCCAGAACCCAGCGTGGGTGCCAGTGCTGTGCCTATTCACTAGTGCACCCCAGCCAATTTTGTCGTGTTCCCATGCTGCCACCTTCTGATGCCAAAGCCATTTCCAAGGCACAGGGCTGCACCTCGCCCTGTCAGCACTCCGCAGGGAGAAAACGAGGTAGCAGAGAGTAGGGGTGGGGAGGGTTGAGACCTTCAGCTGCTCCTGGAGAGGCAGGGCTGACAAGGCGAGGATTGTTTTTCTCCCCTGGTGTGAAGTATGTTGACTTGCTGTTGATAGATGGTGGGATGATATTAATTAAAATGCAGGCAGGTGTGAGGGCGCCTCTTAGAACAGCGTTCTCTGGGGCAGGGGGAGGGGAGGCACGGGCCTCTGTTTTGTAGCCATAATGGGAAAAGCACATCCTCTTGCCCCTTCTTTCTCCCTCTGAGAGCAGGTGAGACACAAAGGGAAAACTCTGGATTTCCCTGTGAGGAGCAAAGAGATCCCTGGAGAGCTGGGCTCCAGGTAAAAGAACACCCAGGCCCTCCTATCCTGATGGGAGACCCATGGGGCGCATATGGCTTCCTCTGACCTTTCCTATTAGTCTCCAGGTCTGAGAGGTTTCTGCCCTTGGAGAACATGCTACCAGAAGCGTTTTCTTTAACCAACTCATGCCAGCTATACAGGATTGGTGTACAAAGAACTCCCGAGGGGGCAGAATTGGGTGGCCCCAAGCAGAGCTGGCAGGAAGAACTGAGGTCAAAGACTGCATGCAGCCAATAGCAGAGGATATATGGCCAGGGACCCAAGGGCTGAATTTTCAAATTGAGGGGACTTGAGACCAAGGAATAGGTAAAGAGAAAGTAAGAAAGCTGAATGCTGCATGAACGTGTGTGGGTAGCTTGGAGTGTTCTGGTTGGCTTTACCGCCAGTGAGGCTGGTAGGTGCCTCCTCATCCCGTTCTGGTTTCCAGTTTTGCCTTCTGGCTTCTTCCTACAAGAGTAAGAGGTTCCTAGAGACTTCACCTTGTTGAACTTTGGCAGTCAGGTGTAGAGTTGAAATAGTAGAGTGGCAATTCCAACTCTGGATTCTGCCTGCTGCAGCTCCAAGGCACCGCCTCTTGCAAAGACATCCCAAAAGGAACCAATGAGACCATCTAAGTATGCTTCCCTCTGACCGAAAAAGAAAAGAAAAATGCTTGTCTTAGCTTGCTTTCTATTCTGATGCTAAACATTATGACCAAAGGCAACTTGGGGAGGAGAGGGTTTATTTCATTTAACTCTTTATAGTCCATCATGAAGAGAAGATAGGGCAGGAACTCAAGGTAGGGACTGGGGCGGAGGCCATGGAGGAATGTTGTTTACTTGCTTGCTCTCCCTGGCCCTGGAACTTATTTCTTCTCTCCATTTATTTGTTGATTTATCTACTTACTTATTTACTGGTGGGGCCATGCATTTGAAGCATCTGGAGCACAGAGAACAAGCTTATAGGAGTCATTCCTCTTCTTCCATCATGGGCCCAGTGATCCAGCTTATGTCCTGAGGCTTGGTGACAAGTGCCATTACCAGCTAAGCCATTTGGACGTGTTGTAATAGGAGCGGCAGGGTTGTGTCCCCAGCACCCCGGCCGCCTGCTAGCTTATGCCCCGAAATAATTACACACAAATTGTATTCTTTTAAACACTGCTTGGCCCATTAGCTCTAGCCCTTACTGGCTAATTCTGATATCCCGATCAACCCATTTCTAATAAACTATAGCTCCGGCCTTACCGGGAAGATTCTAGCCTATGTCCATCCTGGGTTGGAGCTTCATCGTGTGTGTCTGCCCGGGAGCATGGCGTCTCTGAGCTCACTTCCTCTTCCTCCCAGCATTCTGTTCTGTTTACTCCTTTCACCTATGTTTTAACCTATCAGGGCCAAGCAGTTTCTTTATTGCTTAACCAATGAAATCAACAGATTGATATATGACACTCCCACATCATGGACGACCCTCAAGATTAACCTTAAGAGAAAGGCTATACATACAGTATACTTGTTTTGCTTTGTTTTTCCCAGAAAGACATATCTTCACCTAGGTTCAAAGATAAAACTCAGATCCCAGCAATTTGGGCAGAAACATCACATAAAAAAAGCAGAATGCATAGTATCAAAAGAGAAAAAAACAGTAATAAGTATATAAAAATAGCCCCACTTTTAGCAAGAAGAAACAGTCTTCCCCAATGGACCCTCATGAAACCCTGCTCTCTCTAACTTCCTCCCCTTTGTTTGTGATATTTCATTTCCCCTTTTCGCATGGTATCTTAAACTTTAAGGAGGGGGACTTGTGACACTTTCCCCTATCTTAAAATGAGTGTGTTAACAGAGGTACAAGAGTTGGGGCTCAAAGCTGTTGAGGAAGGGTCCATCTTCAGTGACCTCTTCTGAGCTAGTTCCCTGACAGTGACGTGCATCCACCATTATAGCTCCATGTTAATCGTTTCACTGCCTTCAAACATCCTACTTCTCGCCACCTATTTATGCGCCCTTCTCCCTCGACCCTGGCAAGACGTAAACTTTCTCCTCCTTCCTGTCCTCCCTCCCTCCCTCCCTCCCTCCCTCCCTTCCTTTCTCTCTTTCTTTCTCAAATAACTTCCACGTTGTAAACCATAGATATAATAGGCAAGCCAGTAGCCATACATTTCAGATTATGAGCCAATCTTAGTGGAATTCAAGTAGAAGAATTCAATAGGTCTATACATACTCCGATGGCTGTGTGATTTAGACAGCAGTCCCTGGTAGACAGAAGCCAGAAGACCATTAACTCAGGGTCAGCCTGGGCCTTTATCTTGAGAACCTACCTTAAAATCAAAGCAAAACTAACCAGACACCAAACAGTGGGAGCTGGAGAGAAAGTTCAGTGGTAGAGAGCTTGCCTGGAATCCATAAGGCCCAAAGTTCCATCGCTAATACAGACAAGGGAAAGAAGAAGATTAAGAGGACCAAGTCCCTACCATACGAGGATCACCTGAGTCAGAAATGGAGAAAGGGATGGTTCTAGGCTGGGCCTCTAGCCCAGTTTGCAGAACACTTGCCTACCAGGCACAAATCCCTAGGTTCAATTCCAGGTACCACCACAACAAGGTGTGATGCTCCATATCTGCAGTCCTAGCACTCCAGAGGCAGAGGCTGGAGGATTGCATGTTCAAGGTCACCTTCAAGTTGGAGACCATCAAGGAATACATGAGATGCTACTGGAACAAGGTAATGACAACAGCAACCTCCCCAAATCCAAAATAAAATAAAGTGTGTATTTTTTTTGAACTATTAAAGCATAGTCAATTAGCTGGTCGTTTAACTGCACCGGAGAAATTAGAGTACAGTTTCTTTACAAATGGAATTTTTTTTCAGAGTAAAAGAGAGCTAATCAACAGAACAGTTTTAAACTCAAAAATACAATATACAAAGTCACAAGGCTTTTGTTTAGTCATTTCCCTATTAATGTGAAAAGACACTGTGACTAACGAAACTTAAAAAAGAAAGCATTTAATTGGGTGTCAAGTCCAGCCTACCTGTTGAACAGGCCTGAAAAGGGGAGTGAGGACTGAGAAAGAAAGAGACAAGAGACAGTAGCTAGAGTCAGGAGGGCTCTCAGTGAAGACTGCAGTAGTCTTGAGTTTATTTCTTTTAACCCTTTTATACACAAAGCAAGAGGGGAGAGCAAAAGATTTCCTTACCAATGATAGAAGAACAGACAAGTGTAATTGCTTCCTTAGTATCCAAAACATCTGGTAAGCATGCCCTTAGTCAAACATCCTGTGCTTTGGCTTTGACAAGCTTGAACTCTCTGCCCTTAAGTCATGGAAAGAGTTACTGTGTGCTCCCACAATTGGGGGCTTACTTACAACTTTCTTTCATAGTGTGCAACTAGAACACCATGTCCTGGAGTATGAGAGCAGGCAGTAGCTGAGGCCTGACATCTGATCCACAAGCATGAGTCAGGGTGTTTGTGTGTGTGTGTGTGGGGGGGGGTTAACCTAGGCTTTTGAAACCTTAAAGCCCCCCCCCCAGTGATACCTCCTCCAATAAGGCCACACCTCCTAATCCTTCCCCAAACTGTTCACCAACTAGAAATCAAGCATTCAACCTATAGGGGTTCATTCATTCTCATTCAACCTACTACAGCTTTCTATATAGCCTTTACAGAAGATAATTTTTTTCTTTTTTGAGACAAGGTTTTACTGTGTTATGTAGCCCTGACTTTCCTGGATCTTACTTTGTAGACCAAACTGGCCTCAAATTCAGGCATGTACCACCATCACCCAATTTATGGAAGATATTCTAAAAGAAAGTTGAACTAAAGAGGGTTATGGGATAAAGTTAAACTAAAGAAGTGAGCAGGAAAATGTTTAAGAGCAATATAGTAGACCTCGGGTTAGTGTTTATGTAATAGTATCAAAGGAAAAGGGAAGGAAAAGGCTACTTCATATTGATTAGACAACTGTGTTAGTTACTTTTGTTGTGAAAAAAATACCATGACCAAGCAGCCTACTGAAGGAAGGGTTTATTTGGTCTTACCATTCCAGAGGGTTGAGATTCCCTCATGATGGGGAGGATGGCAGCTGCCACAGAAGCACCAAGTAGAGAACACACTGGGAATGTCAAGAGTCTGCTAACTCTCAAAGTGTTTTTCCAGTGACACATTCCTCCTACAGGGGCACACCTCCTAAGCCTCTCCAAACACCATCACCCACTGGGGACCAAGCACTCAAATGCCCAAGACTAGGGGAAACATTTCTCATTCAAACCATCATGTAGTGTGATGTAAGGGGAGTTATCCCAGTGGCTGATGCTAATTTACTAACCTAGTGCTGCAGTTTTAAAGGACTTTCAGGGCTGTAGAGAGAATTGATGATAGAACAACAGATTTCAGGACAAAAAAAAATGTTTTATTCTCTCACAGAGCAACTGGCAAATGAAGCCAAACACAGGTAAAATAAGTTGCTTTACCTAATCTAAATGGAGAGCTCTATAAACCATAGACAGAAAACTGTGTTTCTCAAGTTCACAACATTTTCTATAAGATGCTTACATCTTAAAAACTTTGCAAAAGCCTAAATCAATTATCCACATTTGAAACTAAGCATTCTATATTTAAATAATGCAAGGCAATAAAACTAGACAAGGACAGGACAAAGAAGTTTAATTTGCTAGGAAATAGAAAACAAAATTCCATCTGCGAAATAATTTTTGTAACAAAGAAGCAAAAATTGAAATGATAAACAATGCTGAAAGTCATGCGATGTACAAATTCAAGGAGTGAATGATCCCGAAAGAAGCAAGTGCATAATGCTAAAAGGATACTGGTGGCTCTTCATCCAACATAAGGGAAATAAAATTATAATTAGCAAATCAAACCTAGGAAAGACAGAAGAAAAGTAAAATAAATAAACAGTAAAGAAAGTAGACCTGAGAAAGGGGATAAAACTAAGCATGTAAAAAAGAAGTCAAAGACTAATAATACTACTGACATTATTATGCAAATATTTGATCTAGAAGACCTCAATAAAAACAAGAAACACTTCTGGTTTTTCTTCTGATATGTGAAAAACTTGGGCAAGGTCATTCCCAAACACCCAGGAATAAAACTAGGTGAGCAAGCTAAAAATTCGCAACTTTTCTTATATCCATCATTTAAAAAAAATCTCAGGGGATGCTGTCACCTGAAAATCTAGACACGTAAGTGAACCCCAAAAGGCAAAGCCAAGATCAACTTGCCTAATGTACAGGCATGAGTGTGGCTAACTGGGAGGAGCTAAATCATGCATGCATATTGATGGTCCAGAAGGCTGTGTATGAATGAATGAGCTGGAGAAAGGGCTGCACCTGTAGTGTTGCCAACGTTTTCTTAGATGTTACCTCAAGAAACCCCACACGGTTCACTCCATGAACCATGAGAAATCCCATTCTCACACAGAAAGGGGAAGGTGGTGGCCTTGTGAAACAGCCAGCATGCCCTTCATAGCAAGAGCTTTCTCTCTGACCAGGACAGTTGGCAGGGCATGAGGGACTGGTTGAGATTTTTCCAGACATTCTCCAAGCTGAGCCGTCATGCTTCTCCCACTTCCGGAAGCTCTCAGCTCTGTCTCTCATAAAAGGGGAGAAAGAGATAACATACACAGGTCTACTAACACCCTAAAAGTTAATCATAAACAAACCTTTCCCTAAACTCTGCAGCTACTTTAACAAGTGTCCACCATAACAACAATGGATTCTAGATGAAAACAAGGGAGATGCCAACTCTGTCTGAGGAGTTGTTCCTAGGGAAACTTCAAGGCACCGAGATGGGGACAATGCCATGGGAGAATTTGAAGCTACTAGCAGCTGGGTTAAATACAATCCAACCTCTGCCCAGATTAGCACAAATGCTCATAATAAGATCTGTTTCCACAGCTTCTGACACACATCATTGCCAGCTTTCAGGAAGCGTTACAAAGAGTCCAGTAAAGAAAGAAAAGAAATAGTCTAAGGCAAAGCAAACATCATCAGAATCAGGCACTTATATGACAGATGTGTTAGAATTACCATGCAGAAAACTGAAAATAACTTCATACATTAAGGCTATAGTGGGAAACAGACCATACCCAAGAGCTGATGGATTATGTAACAGATGGAAATGTAATAATGAAGAGTAACAAAGCTCTGGAGATTGGCAGCTTTTCAATAGAAGTGGAGGCTGTCTTAGAAGCAGATAGCCCATCTTGTTAGTGAACGTGACTGAAAGAATCAATGAACCTAAAGATATGTTGATAGAAACTTCCTATTGGATGGGCTGAGGACATGGAACTGTGAGAAACACTTCGGGACGGTTCATGATGCACCTAACTGGACTGCCAGGGAGAGCAGAGAGATTGACAAACAAACATTCCAGGTATTATCACTGAAGTTTAAAAGGGAGTGATATGTAAAAGCAGAGATGAAGGCACTCAAAGAAAGCTAAGCCAGATGAGTCTGGATTTCAGGATATTCACAGAAGACAGCAGCGATAACAAAGGGGTGATCAAAACCTCCCTTAATCAACCTGCACAAAACCAAAAATAAAGCCAGAGAGAAACCCACCTACTGGAGCCAGAATAACAGGAAAGTTCTTGTCAGAAAGTAGACCATCAAGAATAGGAGGCAGCACAATATTTACAGTGTCAAAAGAAGAAAAAGAAAAGAAAGGAAAGAAAGAAAAACCATCAATCTGGAATTCTCTGAGCAACAAAATTATCCTTCCAAAGAGAAGGGGAAATAAAGACTTTGTCAGAAAAACAAAAACTAAGGGAATTTGCTGCCAGCACAAGCCACACAAAAGATCTACAGATGGCAAACATGCAATAAAACATGCTCAGCAGCATTTGTCATCAGGGAGTCACAAATTAGCAGCAAGGAGAAGGGTCTACAATCCTATTAGAGTGACACAAATCACAACCATTGACAGTATTAATTGCAAGGATATGGGATAGCCAGCACTCTCATTCACTGCTGGTGGGAGAGCAAACCACAAACGGGTACAGACAATTCTGAAACTACATTGGAAGTTTCTTTTAAATGTGTCCCTCCAATGTCATCTGACCACCCCCACTCCTCATTACTCACTTAGCTGGTTTATAAACTTGTTTGCACATAAAAATCTGCAGACAAATGTTTCCAGGGGCTTTATTCATAGGCCTCTCCTAGTTGATCAATGGATAAATAAACTATGATGCATCTGTATGATGGGACATTATTTAGCAATAAAATGATGAGCTATCAAGCCAGGTAAAGATGCAGATTAGTTCTAATACAGATTGCTAAATGAATGAAGCTAGCGCCAAACACTGGTGCTATATTGGTTTAATCGTGTAACATCTTGGAAAAGAGAAAAGAAAGAATCAGAGAAAGTAAGCTATGTGGACAACTGAGAAAGCTGACTAAAAAGACCAGGCACTACTCCATATCCCACTTTATAAATGTACTGTGGGAACTCCTGCAGCCAATAGCCTTTAAGATACCAGCATACTTGGGTGTGATCTCTTCTACTATAAGTGCAGCTGGTAGCAGAAAGCAGTTTGGAGAGAACTATGCCCCAATTCTCAAATATTGTTTATAAATATTTGTTACATTTAAAGAGGGATATGCTATAAAGATGAATACTTTGCATTGGTATGCATCTTGGTCTATTGATTCAAGTTTAAGGTCAATTTTGTTATATGTATTTCTGCTCTTAATTAAGGTATTGTGTTTAAAATGTATAATTAAGAAATACAGGTTAATAGATAGTCATATATAATAGTCAAGTTTGTAGTCACGTAAGTTAGGTTTTCTAGATGTACATATTTTCCAGATGGATAGGAATTCTTCAAACCTTTCAAAGACTAGTAGAATACGGCAATTCAAATGCTTTAAGTACTTACGACTTTTCATGACAATGTTATGTGGGAGGTCCTTCTGTTTATGTGTTGCTTTTTTTGGTTAATGAATAAAGAACTGGTTTGGCCTATAGCATGGGAGAAGGAAGGCAGTGTTGGAGAGAAGCCATGGAGTGATTGGATCTTTAGCCAGTAAACTACAGTCACATGGCAATACATGGATTAATAGAAATTGGTTAAATTAAGATGTAACAGTTAGCCAATAAGAAGTTAAAGTAATGGGCCAAGTAGTGATTTAATTAATACCATTTCTGTGTGATTACTTTGGGTCTAAGCTGGTCAGGCAGCCGGGAACAAACAAGCAGCTTCCTCCAACAAATTGGCACACCAATGTAGTGGACTAAATCCATATAAAACCTGAGAGGTCTTGGAAAAGAATTCCAGACACACACACACACACACACACACACACACACACACAAACAAAGTTTAGCTGCATTTTTTTAAACTGGTAGCATACTGAATCTCCTTAAAGAGAGGTTTTCTTGACTTAACAATGGCAGAAAAGCCACACCATGTTGGCTTTCTGGGCCTTGCTACCAGCATGATTTCTGGCTCTTTCAGGAGATGGAGCATTTGGATGGGGTTTGTGAGCATACTGCTGCAGCTTTGCTTAATGGTGACACGGACTGGCTGTGTGCCTGAGAATGGTACTGTGTGCATGGCTCTCAGAGGTGTGAGTGGCTCCACCGTGCTGGACTGTGCAGGGCAAGCAGAAAGTACCATATATACCCTAGAAATGGCACAGTTTAAGTTTTAAGAAGTGCTTAGTATTTTAAGAAGCACTCCTGGACAGTAAAGAATTACAGATATGCAGTTGGACAGATTCAGACATAAAAGACCTCCAAATGGGTCACAGTGTTAGGTAAATATTCATAGGCTTGGAAGAGAGAAGAAAAATTAATAGAGAGTTGTAAAAGAAGTAATATTTTTTTTAAAAAAAATGGTAAAATCTTTAAAGAAACAGACTACAGATAGTCATAGATTAAAAGGAGTAAAGAAAAATATGCCATGTAAAAATGGAAAATTCATAGAGTCTGGATTATGTATATTATTGTATTATCTTTGAATTTTTTGACTGTGAATAAGCTAAGTACAGAGAGATATTTTATTGTATGGGCTGCTAAACTAAACCAGCATGTATATTATAAAAGTATCATGACTTCCAAATTTGGATCTAAGGATATGTTGCTTTGGAGAAGAGGTTCTTCTCTTAATTCCACTGAGGATGAGAGCCTGTGTATTGCTTCCAGACTAGTGTGGTTTGATGGAACAAGACCCCTCAAAAGGTCACTGTGAACACCCCAAAATTACTATGTTCAACAATCATCAGGAAGCAGTATGGAGAAACATACACCCATATTCTCAAATATTGTCTATAAATGTTTGTTTACATTTAAAGGGGGATATGATATAGAGATGAATACTTTGCATTGGTATGGATCTTGGTTTATTGATACAAATTTAAGGTCAATTTTGTTTTATATATAAATATATAAAATATATATTTCTGCTTTTGATTAAGGTATTGTGATTTTGTAGCTCATTTAAAAATTTAATGCATAATTAAGAAATATAAGTTAATAGTCATCTATAATAGTCAAGCTTATAGTCATGTTAGTTAGAATTTTTAGATATATAGAGATATATTTTAGTTAGATAGAAATTCTTCAAATCTTTCAGAGACCTTCTGAATATGGCATTTAAAATGTTTAAGAACTTAGGACTTTTCATGACAATGAGACACATCTGCTCCTGGCAGCCCCAATCTCCTTCAAGAGGAAGATGAGCATCAAAGAAGCTTCTTACGGAGTTTGCTAGTCATTTGGGCAAGAAACTACTCTTGCGTGGACTGCTTGACTGGACATGCAAGACCTGCAGAGAAATGACTGCTAAACTTGCCTAAAGGTGTTAAAATATAAAATAATAGAAATGGGTTAATTTAAGATATACAAGCTAGCCAATACGAAGCGAGCTTATAGGCCCAGCAGTGCTGTAATAATGTAATTTCTGTGTGATTATTTTAGTTCTGGGTGTCTGGGAAACAAACAAGCAGACTCTGCCAACACAGAAGTGTGTGTGTGTCACAGAGTTAAAGCAATTGGCCCAAATTAATCATGACAAATCATTAAGGGCAAGAACTGAATAGAAGTTGACGATCTTCAGAACTCATAATTTAAACCACTTTTTATATTTGTCTTTTTATTTCTTTCCACATTTGAACATTTTAGAAATCATTAATGAGCAAAAGTTACTATGAACTAACTCCCTGTAATTCTAAGGGGGTAAGGGAAATGTTTGTGGCCAGTTGAGCCTACTGCAAACATAGTTACTTTTAAAAGAATGTGATTTTTATATTTGATTAGAACCACTTCTATGTTTTTTTTTAAATCAGTCTCACCCCATGCTGCTTCTTATGTTACAGCAGGTATGTCACAGGAGTCTGAGAATGAATCAAGCCTTATAAATATTATAGGGGAGACAAGGATCAACATCATTTGCTGATAATGACAACTGCTTACCTAGAAAAGCATGTAAGAAAAGCAATAACACTGATAGAAGCATTGAATTAAATGGTCCATTAAGAGCCAGTCAGATGGCAAAGGTGCTTCCACCAAACTTGTGGGCCACAGAGCCTGGCATTCCTGAGTTCTACTATTGCTACCCAAAGAGTGGAAGGAGAGAACCAACTCTTGGGGTTGTCTTGTGCTCTCCACTGTATGAACCCTGGTGTGTGTGTGTGTGTGTGTGTGTGTGTGTGTGTGTGTGTGTGTGTGGTGTGCACGTGCAAAACCATGTATGTGGGTTTCTGGGAAGGCCACAAGAAGGTGTCAGATCCTGGACCTGGAGTTACATGTGGTTGTGAGCCACCCAGTTAGGATGCTAGGAACTGAATGCTCATCCTCTGGAAGAGCCACAAG
Source organism: Microtus ochrogaster (assembly GCF_000317375.1). Taxonomy (NCBI): domain Eukaryota; kingdom Metazoa; phylum Chordata; class Mammalia; order Rodentia; family Cricetidae; genus Microtus; species Microtus ochrogaster. The sequence continues at coordinate 6,858,642 of NC_022015.1, read as the reverse complement.
TGCTTTTAACTGTTAGGCATCTCTCCAACCACCTCCCAAATCAATATTAATAGTTCCCTGCATAGTAGAAATAGCTACTCATGAATACTGAAAGTAAAAACAATCATATTAACAATAGTCACAAAAAAAGGAAATAACAAGGGCTAATCATAACAACAAGTATGCCAGGTCTGCCTAGAAATATCAGTTTAACTTTGGGACAGAAAAAATGCTCATAAATCAGGAGATATCCACGTTTTCATATTAGAAACTTCAATATTTTAAGGATGTCATTTCCCCCCAAATTAATTTATATATTTAATGCAATCCCAATTAAAATTTGATGAGATTTTTATCTGGAACTTGACCAAATGATTCTCAAGTTCATTTGGAAGAATAATTGTGTTAGAAGAATCATGAATAGAACAAGAAAAATGAGTAATGAGATTGACTTGCCCAATTTGAAATTAAATTATCACTGTGGGGTGGCAGGAAGTAGCCAGAATGAGAAATTAAAATAAAAAGAAAACCCAGAAATTGAGCAAAGGAGGAATAATGATTTGGTATATATTAATAGTATCAGTTTAAAATATTAGGGAAAACCAACTATTTATTAAGCAGTTGGTTCAACAAAACATGATTGAAGGAAAGTATATAAGAAAAAACAAATTTAAGTCTTATATGATAACTGATACAAAATAAATTGTGAATGTTTCAAGATGTTTTTAAAGAAACCTTTAAAACTCCAGAATGTATAAGTGAATATTAAATTTTGTGATGGTAAATGATTTAAAATGTAAAAATTTAATGGCTGAAAGGAAATGACCAATAATGTCTGTGATTATATAAAATCATTTGACTTTTGAATAACAAAACCAAACTCCAATTTTCTTGTCCAGCTTAAGATTAATGTTCTTATACCAGCAATAATATTAAAAGACAAACCTGAACATCATTTGCAAGAATATTATGAGACACAATTTAGTTTCCTTCATTTATAAAGAGGTCACATGACTTATTAAGAGGAGAGGACACTCCTTAAAATGTAGTTTAAGGAGGATAAACAAGGCAGTTTGTAGAATATGTACCAATGGTTTTAGCCACATTTGCTAGCTGGGATAAACTGAAACACCAGTGCCTTGTCACTTGTTGGGTAGGCTGAGAATGATGGAAGTTACTGATAGTATTTGTTTAAGGAAGGGCATACAGACAGATGTCCCCACACATGTGGGGGGAGGTCAAATCAGTGCAACAAACCCTCTAGAGCAGTACACTGTGCACACTGAAAAGGTTTGCACCCTTAACATTAGGTCAACTCCTAGCATTTAACCTAGGGAAATGACTGAACGAACAACAAAAGATGCAGGCTCAAGGAGAGTCACGGCTGTCTTAGACTATGAGAATCTAGAAAGCTTTGCCAGTATTCACAACATAGCAATTATTGGCGACATCCTGGCACCTCCTCCCAGTGGATATCAGGCAGCAGTTGAAAAGGTGATGAATTACAATTTACATTATTAAATTTATATTATTAAAATTCATTCTTAAAATTAATTGTTAGAGAATTATATAACCTATTATTTCTGCATAAAGTTTAAAATATTAGAGAAACCAACTCTTTATTAATCAGGTGATCCCATTAATCAGATGATGGGGGAAATTAATAATCACTTGTATGGACATGTTGTTATGTATATATTGGCATGTATGTGTGTGTGATTACAAATTTCCAAGAGGTGCTCTCTCTCTCATTGTGTGTCTCTCTCTATCTCACTTGTCTCTCCTTTATCTCAGTGTATTCAGCTGTTTAACCATAACTGTATAAATGTATTGTTTATCAACTCTGTGGTATCTCTACCTAACATAGCATTTTCTTTATAAGTCATTGTGAGCGTCATATGGTTTACACAGAATAACATTTAGCTACCTGTGCTCAATAATTCACCATTAGCAACAGCATAGTCATTATTACTGTTATTACTCTTTACCAAAATGCAAGAGCAAGATGAGAACAAGCCCTCTATAAGCTGAGATTGTGCTTTTGTTTCCTGGCCACCCAGACTTGAATAATCACACAAAAACTATATTAATTACATCACTGTTTGGCCAATGGCTCAGGTGTATTTCTAGCTAACTCTTACATCTTAAATTAACCCATTTCTATTATTTTATATTTTACCATGAAGCTTGTGGTTTGTTACCTCTAGCTTCTTGGGTGGCTATATGGTGCCTACCTGACTCTGTCTTCTTTCCTCCTTTGCCTCTGCTTGTATTTCCTGCCTTGCTATATTCTGCCTTTCTATATGTCAAAACAGCTTCTTTATTAACCATTGGTAATAAAATATATTCACAGCATACAGAGGGAAGCCCATATCACACTTTCCACAATGCAAATCACTGGGCAGTCTTAGGGTCTCCTCATTGCTACCACCTCAGCACCAAATGGGTTTCAGGATACAGAGACCTTTAAGGTTCCAGTGAGAGACAGGTTGAGCCATGGTCATTCCTGTTGAAGATGGACTGACAGTAATCTCTCTTAAGTCTAGACACTCCTAGTAAGGACCAGTGAGATGTGGGGTGCTAGAAACATGGACTCACACTTGGGATCAGATCAGTACAATGTCTGTGATGGCATTCTCAGATGGGTAAGCTAATGACCCCCGAGGAACCCACGTACTAAAGGTAAGTTTAAAGCATGTAAGTCTTGTATGTGCTAAAGTTTCTGTTTAGAGAACAAAGCATGATTTTAATACTTCGTTCCATTGCAAGTCCTCCTCTTATCCCTAGGTTTGGAGTTATGATCCGTTACAGGTACTGCCAAAAGAGCCTTTGACCTAATCCAGATCCGCATCATGGGTTCAATCTCAGGGTGGTCTTTTTTTCTGTTTCAGGGCACTGCTGGTCGGAATGGTTAACCTGAGCCCTGTGGAGGAAGCAGGCCCTGAGCCTCTTCTGCCATAGGGAAACGGAGCAACATTGAGGACCTTCCCCGGCAACAGATGAATGGCAGGATCTCGTTGCCGTGGAGAAATGTTGATTTCATATTTGTCTGTATGTGTGAGATGAATGCGGGCCATGATTTCCTCACTCCAGAAAGTGTTGCCTGTAATGTGGAGACACAGCCCGGTTTAAAAGGAGCAGTAATCACAGCCTGTGCTATTCATCTTCGGCTGCCTGGGAGCACCCCGAGCTGATTGACTCTTGCCACAGCTGGCTGCTGGGAGAAGCTGTCGCCTCCCACCTCCCAGTGGTTCTGCCCTCCCTGGCTCCTGAGATCCAGTTCTGTAGAGTTGAGGATTAAGTCACTGTTTTCTGTGACAAGATGCGTGGCTTACCTCACAAAACCACTGGCACCTGCCATCCAATCTGCGACCTTCAAGTCGATTGCTAGTTTGCTGTCTTGCTGGTTCATCGTGGAACCAGCTGTGCCCCTAGCACTGTGTGAGTATCCAAGATAATTTTCCATACCAGCCTTTTTTGGGAGCCGGCCTGTCCATCTTTGTTCTTACTTGTTTCTCTTGATTCCCCTACCTAATATCAAGCTTCTATAGGCTGAAACCACTGTGGTCATGAACCCAAAATGGTGACACTATAGTCCAGGCAGCTGGGCTCTTGTTGCTACAGTGATTACTGGGATAAACCTTGTCTGTTATCTTCCATTACTCTATTTGAACCCAGGCCTATGCCAGTAGGTGGGTGGGTTTGCCTTTTCTCAGTCAGCCAGTTCATGGAGCCAGCTGTGCCTCTGGAACTGTGCGAGTTGTCATAAGAGACACTGGTTTAGAGAGTCCCTGTATACCAACTGCTCTTCCAGGGACTGGAACCCCAAGAGTAAACAAGACACCCAAACCTTTTCTATATTGGCATGTTAGTAAAGGACAGGTGTGAAATAGTTCCCAGTGTCATATAAGTTTCTGTAAGAGAGATAAGTGGGCACGTTGTCATCAATAAGCCAGCTTTGGTGACAGCCATCAAGGGCAGTGAAGGGCTTTCAGATGTCTGGAACACACCTAAGGGTCCACTGCATGCAACGGGACAGTGGAGTTAATTCAATGCACACATTAGCTGTCTAAGAATTCAATTCTGTTCCCTCCAGGGACCTGAAAGAGAAGTCTCAGGGCAAGGAGAACTGCCATTCTTGTTTAGTATTTAATGGAATATTTCTATTTTTAACACTCTTTAGAAACATCTAAGGTCCCCTCTCATCAGCCCTGTGGGATTCTGGGTGCTTACTTCTTTAGAAGTGTTTTCCTCCAGAGTGAACGTCTGTGCTATAGTTGAGTCACACTCATATCTAGGCTGTTTCTCAGTGGGAATTATTTGTTTGAGAGACTTTTCTCAGATGTATATAAATCTGATGTGATGTAAAAGCCTTTTGGAAACAAACAGACATAGCAGGATGTACTATAGGATCCTATGGAAAGAAAACAGTCTTTTATCCATTAATGCGTTTTTGAAAGTTTGATGGATGTATAGGACACATTCTGCTCACACCTATTCCTCCATCCTCCCTCACCCTCCTCCCTCCTCCAGCACCTCTCCACCTTCCTCTCACCAAGTCCCCATCTCACTCTTTTTCTTTGTTTTGGCTTTGGGATCCATTGAGTTTACCCAGGGCCATTCATATGAGCCTGGGTGTGAGGTCTCCAATGGAGGACAAATGTCTCACCAACGGCCACACCACTGATGACAGTGATCCCCCTTGCCCCAGCAGCCCTAGACTAAAATTCTATTCCACGGACAGGACAGGCATTTCCTCCTCCAGCTATAACTGGAGGTTTACGGGCTCAGTCTTGCACAGCCCCTGTTCAGGCAACTCCTGCTGTTGTCAATTCACAAATGCATTAACCATGCCATGCCCACAAGCCAGTGTTGCCAGCCTTCCTCCATCGCTTAAGTCTTGTGCTCTTTCCATCTCCTCTTTCATGGTGAGGAAGCAACTTTTTTATGTGATTTCAACTAATAGCAGAAGATGTACTGCAGAGACACGCTGGGCTGTTTCCTTCTCATGCTGAACAGGACTTGACACTGTCCATCTGGCTGCTGGGATGTTTTGTCTGACTAGCTTTTGTCTGATAGTTGGTTTTTGTTTGTCGCACGTTGGAGGTGCTAGCCAGAGCCTTGCACTTGCTATAAGTCCCGAGTTCCACTAAGCTCTGCCTCAGGCCCTGACACCAGCTTTTGAAAGGCATATCTTACAGTTTTGCTTCATGGGTCAGTTAATGTTTGTTCTTCAGAGAAAACACTATTCTAAATCATTTACGCTGACTCTTCTCCTCTGCCTCCCCACCAATGCCCTAAGTTTGAGTCTAAAATTTAGTTTAGTATTCCAGGAAAGGTGAGAGGCAGTCAAGGTCGGAATAGAAATAGATGTCTCTTTGGTTGCAAACATGACTTGGCGGTGGCCACAGCCACAAACTCAACTGCTTACTCTGACCTCAGGGACCAGGAAGACTGGATCTGTAGTTTCTCTCCTTGTACACGGGGCCAAGGTGACCTCACAGGCATTTGTGGGGAAACTGAAAGCAAAAGAGGTGCAATGCCTCCGAGTGGCCACAGATGCTGTGGGTGAGTGATTCACACAGGGAGTGAGTGACCCCCATGTGAGAACCACAGTTGTTCCATGTTGTAACGGGGAAGCGCATTGATTGACAACAACAGGGAAGAGTTGCCCCAAGTTACTTGTGAATTCGAGCTGAACGTAAGAATGTGCTACAAAAGCCAAACCCAGGGAAGCCAGGAGAAGGTTGTAAGCAGAGCCAGGTCTGAGACAGTCACCGGATTCACTTAGACATCTGTGTTCCTGTGCTGCTGCCCATGGCTGGAGCCTCAGGGCCTGCTCTGTCACACATGCAAAACCAATCTGCTCCCGTGACATAGAGCATGGAAGTTCATCTCCTAAAACTTTACACCCTATTGAAAGAATATAATAGTGTTAAAGAAAAAGCTAATTCTGTGATCCCCTCACATCGGGATACAGATGGGAAGCCATTTTCAAGGGACATTTTTTTTTTGCCCCGATTCCCATCAAATAGCTTCTGAAATAGGCATATACAGCCCCCTTGAATAAAATAAAATACCTTATTTAATTGCCTGAGTGACACTCGGGATTGTGCTGCCAAAGCAAGTTCCAACAGGCCCGACCAGAAGCAATATTCAAGGGGGGAAACTCAACTGTGCAGTGGCCTGGGCCCCAACCCACGCCGACCACCAGCCTGGGTGGCTGGAAATGAAAACATGTCTAGGAGGATGCAAATGAAATCTGCTGAGGAGCAGAAAGGAGAAGAATCCATTTCCTAGGGTAATGAGCTCACTGACTACAAGGATGGCACTTATCCTGACCTTCGGGATGCCGAGAGCCATTTGACATAGGGACAGGAACAAGGAAGACCCAGGAAGAAACTCTCACTGAAAGTGACCTATAGCCCCCCTTGTCCTGAAGAAGGTTGAGGTTACTGAAGAACCAACCAGTATAATATGGAGCATTGTATATTAATTGTGATTCTCCCTGTGACAAGTTCTCTTGCAAGGTATGTTCTGGGGAGATACTATCTCTTTCTTTAATATAATATGCTAGTGTAATATATGTCTTCTATGGTGCTGGATGGCTCAGTTTCCCTTCATCTAAGCTCTTTGGAGAGCAGCCGTGAGTGACACAGCAGTACATGTAGACAGTGTCCTCGCAGTTGAGGAATGATATTTAAAACTGGCATGGGCACAATAAACTTGTGAAGTAGGAATCTTTTGGAAGATTTAAGTTTTGCTGCTCTGACAGTAAGAACTCAACAGACCCTAGACAATGTCACACAAATCACATAAAGATATGAAGGAAGCCAAGATGGGCCCAGAATTCTGGAGCCACAGAGACATACTACAACAGTGTTCTGGGTCCAAAGAGACCAGGTGCAGCTGCTCAGAGCTGCCTCGGCCTTGCTTGTCTTTGTTCACACTCCTTGCCCTGACCACAAATGGTCTGCAGGGCTTCACGTGAGGCAAACAACAGCCAAGCTGAGTGCCACCAAGATGCAAGGGTGTGAGGAAGCACAGTGAGGGGATTCTAAATTCTAAATAGATTTTGACAGGGTCAACATTTTGAACTGTGATCTGCTGGGAAGACCAGGTCAGAGTGGGGAGGGGGCATCCACCATTTTGTGTTTCCTCTTCACGTGGATTTTGGCAAATGAGAGTGACAACTGGTTGTCAAAGAAATGCCATGGAGTGGAGATAGAATTTCAGAGACAGGAATATTACCGATTTAGTCTTAGCATATTCATAACAAATGAGTCAATGTTTCTAAGCTATGTATGTCATTTTCAAATGAAACTCCATTTCCCTAAATTCTGGTGACCAGATTTAAAAAAAACAAAAACAAAAACAAAAAACACCATTCCTCAGGAACTTGTGAAGTCTGGTCCCCTCTGCCAAGAGGAACCATTTCTCTTATCACTGGCAGAAGGGACAAATGACTCCCTGTAGAGGCTGTTAGCATACCCAAACTCATGCTGACATCTAAGCCCCCCTCAGTATCTCAAATAGTTGTTACAGGTTTCAGAGTCTATCCTGGCTCTGCTCACTTCATCCCCTACTCTACTCTCTCTGGACTCTTCTAGATGCATTCTCCTATCTACAATAAAAACTTTCCCTTTAACTATAGCATAGAGTGGCCATGCTGTCCATTTATACATATTAGACACAGGGGAAAAAACAAAAATACTGATTAAGATATGGTTAATTAATATAATTAATGTTTGAAAATAATGTTTCATAGTGCAGAAAAGAAATAGCAAGTAAACATTGCAGAGTATGAGGCTCATATGTAAGACTGGGACTCTGGAAAAGTAGAAGTGGCGGAGGCAATGGTGAAGCGATAACATATTTGCCTCTGAATTGTAGGGCTGGATATGAGCAATTTCTTATTTGGATCCTCTTAATGTCTTTTGGTTTACCATTTTTCTACAGTTAGGTGTTTTTTTTGGTTTTTGTTTTTTTTTTGCAACCTTAAGACATTATCCAAAGAAAAGCAACATTTTCTAGCTATGCTGATTGTAAACCCTGGTAATCATGGGAGTCCCTAGGCCCTGGGTGACCTTTAGTAAGGGTTAGTATCAAAGACACTAAGAGGGAAATAAAGGGCCTTGATTACATGACCCATGTATGGGACATCTAATTCCGTTTGCCATTCGATTCTGTTGGTTCATGCAGGACTTCTCTTTCTGAATTCAGTCAGTTCTGAGCCATCTGTAGAAATCATGTTCAGGGATTGTAATAGAGAGACCTAGATCTCTCTGTGACTACCCACTCCATCTCTATTGTGGCTCACTAAGGTTACAATATAGATATCCAACTTGGGTTTTAAAGGTGCGTAGAAAGTTATCTGGTCAACAGCAGAGTGGATGCAGGCATGTCTGACAGAGAACTCTATGTGTAGATGAAGGGGTGTGAATTAAATGGGCACTGGGGAGAGAACAAGGAGAGGAATAAGACTCTGGAGCAGCAATTCTCAATCTGTGGGTCACGATTCGTTTGTGGGTTTGAATGACTTTTTTATAGGGCTCATGTGTCAGATACCCTGGATATTGGACATTTACAATTCGTAACAATAATGAAATTACACTTATGAGGGAGCCACAATATAATTTTATGGTTGGGGTCACCACAACATGATTAACTATATTAAAAAGGGTCACAGCATTGGGAAGGTTGAGAACCGCTGCTCTAGACAGTGTACAGCTGGAAGAGTGTGTTGATCATTGAACTACATTTTATAAAGATTGATAAAGATTGTGTAAAAATACTGGGAGAAATGATGGGTAAGGAACAAGTCTGGATACAGAAAGATTGTCTAACAGCTCATGCAGCAGTTTAATAACACAAAGGTCAAAATAGAGGAAGCTGTATGGACTGAAGAAGCATGTTAGTTCGTTGTTCTTAACGTTCTTGATAGCCCATGTAGTGTGGATATTGCTTGGTTCTGCCTCCTTTGGATGTGCCTTCCTAGGCCAAGGGGGCTGGGAAATTAACCATTGCTACTCTACTGCCTTGCAGTTAAGTTTTGATTTGCAGCCCAGATGCCTGCAGTGAAGCCTGGCATCTGGGAGTGAGTGCAGGAGAGGAAAGGGGTGGCAGGGAAACATCCCCTTCTTCTGAGTGGACTTACAAGCTCCACTCTATTGTCAAGACTTTGGACACAAGCCCATAGCCCATGAATTTCTGCTGCATGGTCATGATCCTGGGCCTAAAGTTAGTCACATTGTGTTCTTACTTGCTGCTTGAGGCAGTGGAGATGAAAAAGTACTTCTTGATAGATAAGCTTGGGTTGCCCATTCTAGATCGTCTCTGGTGGTCCAGCATCTCCATCTCCTCTGGTAATTTTTTCAACACAAAGTTCCCTTTATCAAGTCTCTGTTTTCTAAATAAGAATAATTTATTTTGTTCCCCTGCTCCCTGGCTGGTGTCACCACTCAAGGCCATATTTCATCAAAGGCTGTCTGACACGATTCAATAAATACTTGGGTATATGTGCTTGTGACATCCTGGGAATTCTTTGTACTCCCTTAGCCTCTAAGCTCTGAGAGACTTTGTTTTCCCACGTCACAAACACAATGTTCTATACACAGCATCAATCACCAGATTTTCTTTGAAAAGTAATGACTGCTTTTCTTCTCAAATAAGGTTCCAAAAAGAAAGGCCAAGATCATGCAAGAGAAAACACTGAGCCAGGGGGAAGGTCTGATAACTATTGGCTAGGAAGTAGTGCTAACTATGGACTCAACATTACTTACAGAAGGAAAGAGATTTCCTGTTCCTTAATCTTCCAGGTGACATTAGATGAAGCCATTGTGGAGATGAGAAGAGGGTACATAATAGACTTGGCTGTCATGCTTCTCTTCAAAGGGGGAGGTTTGGGGGGCATTTTCTCTGCACTGGGGAGATTGACCAAGGAGTCTGATTCTCTCGGGCAGTGCCTCCATACCCTGGGTAGCCTTCAGGGCTCATTACTGGAGCTAGTGACCTGCCCTATCCTCAGAAATTCTTTTTTTTTTTTCTTCAACTGGGAGAGGAAAAGAAGCAATATTTTTAAGAAATCACTAATAAATGTCCCTCTGATAAGTTTTATGAACCAGTGTTGAGAACCATCTGAACCCATGCAGGCAATCAAAGCATTGTGTTGTTTTATTTTTTGTTTATGAATTTTATATATTTGCAGTATTTATCACTAGTCTACTTTTTCATTCACAGTCTTCTTCAGTTAACTCCTTCTCTTATTGTTTCTTTGATCAATTTTGTCAGGAAAGTTTTCATTAAGTTTTGTTTCCATCCTATAATTTAAGAGTACCCTACATATTTTGACATACCACTGCTTTGGCACAAGTTCTAAATATTTCCTAATTCTTAATATGATTTAGCAACAACCCATGAATTATTTTTTGAAAATGTGTGCATATGTTTATTTGAAGTATATTTATATGATGGCTTGGGTTATCTTTTTTTTTTTCATTAATTTTCACTTCAACCATTTCTATATTTTCCCCACACTCCAGACCCTGGAAGCTGCTATGCTATACTCTAACTTCATAAGTTCAACTTTTGAGATGTATATCAATGAGATTTCTCACATTTTAGTTAAATCCAATAACTGAAAAAATTTCCTCTTGACGCCACTTGATTAGGGCTTATCTAAAGATTCTCCCAAATCAATAAGAAAATGTTTCAATAAATGAGTAACCAAATAACTTACAGAAGGAGGTATGAATGGCTAACACATACATGAAAACATTGTGCACTGCTCTAGTCAAGAGGAAAATACAACTTCATACACAATGTTTAGGCATAGAAAACCTGGATGTCTCTCTCATCACTGGTAGGAGGATAAACATGCAACAGCCTTGGAAACTGGCTATTTTGGCAGCTTTCTCCAGTTAAGAACATACCTAACTATTCTGTAGTTCATCAGTCACCCCTCTTGGTGTTTACCTGGGGGAAGGAAAAGGTTGCCCACAAAAAGGGCAGGTGTGCAAATATTTACAGCTACTCAAGCCACATGTTCACCAGCAAGTGAATACATAAACAAGAGCTGATGACTTCATGGCATGTGACACCGGGGAACAATAAAAGTTAATGATTTGCTGATACATGCACCACTGCGGATTATTTTGAAAGAGTATTTGCTGAGAAAAAGAAGCTAGACAAAGGAACGCTTGCTTTAGGATTCTATGTAAATGATGGTCACAGACTAAATTCACAGCTATATGGGGGCGTGATATCTGGTAACTGGCTGTCTTTAGTGGGAACACAGGCCTAGTGTGAGGCTAATGAAGAAGAACTTAGAGAGCACATGTACATAAAACATAGACTCTTAGGCTCCTGGTGAGTGACACCCTAATGTTTGAATCTTATGGGCCCTATCTACTCAACTCCTTCCAGTGCTAATCTGGAAGGAAAGGAGGAAACAGGAAGTATGTTACTCTAATACTCCCTATGTCACTGAAACCAAACACTTGACTAGAAGAAACTCCAGTGAAGGACATATCTTTTGGCCCTTGTTTTCAGGAAAACAGTCTGCGTGGTGTTGTTCATGCGAGTGGAAATGTGGGGCCGAGTCCCCTAGGGAGCTGGAAGCAGAGCAGAGGGTGGGTTAGCACTCTGTGATGGCCCTCCTTTGTCACTTTTTGTTCATCTAGGACTCCAGCTCATAGGCTGATGCTGCCCACATTCAGCGTGAGGGTTTTACCTGAATTAGCCCTCTCTTGAAAACCCTCACAGCCATACTGAAAGGCTAGAATCTTCATTGCATTAGCTTTTCATAATCCGTAAAAGCTGACAATAAAAATAAACTATCATGGGATTTAACCACAAGGGGCTCAAAAGAATATTCTGGATGATGGACACTTTCTGCATCATTGTTGGCATATGGTCACATGCAGATGTATAGCAAAGTTCATCAAGTGTTTTCCTTGGCATCTTTTATTTTTTCATATGTAAATTCAAAGGGCTGATTAAAACATAATAAGACAGTTCGGGAAAATAGATTAAGAGATCTTATTGGTTATTAGTAAAATTATTACAAAGTTATAGTAGACTAACTGGCCAATACAACAGACCAGATAACAGAGACAGATGCAAACATGTTGAAACCTGATGTTTGGCAGAGGTGATGATGCTCAGAATAGTGGTTATCTGATTAAAAAATAAAGGTGGGCTCTAGCTTATGCCAGACACAAATGCAAATAGCAGATTTTGTAGAAGCCAAAAAACAAACAAATGAAAATTCACACCTCAAACTTTAGGGAAGAGCAGGAAATACATTTAACAGGGAAGTAAGAATTGTTTTCTTTATAAAGACATCAAAAGCATTAAGTCATAAAGAAAATGCTCATACATTTATCTAAATTAAAAGGCTTAACTGATCCTTTAGCAAAATATCCTATAAACAATGGGCAAAATCAAGTATAGAAAGTGATACTCAAGAGCCAATTGAGAGTTAAGATGCAGTGTATAAAGAATTCTTCCCAAAAAGGTCAGTGAGTTGGCTCAGCTGGTAAGGCTGTTGCTGCCAAGCCCGTGCCCAGGACCCCAATGGTAGGAGGACAGAGCCAACTCACTCCCAGAAGTTGTTTTCTGAGCTACACACACCCTGACACACAGACACCAACTAATTAATATTAAGAATTTCAAGAAAATAACAATAAAAAACAGACTATTTGACAATACTCAGTAAACTTAAGATGTTCAACCTCAACGATTATAAAACACAAATGAGATACTTTTATTTGTCAATGGGAAGTCTTCAACTAATCCAGTGTAAGGCTTAGCTTGAACTTATTGAGAAGTGTATTTACTACTCACTCTTGACAAAAAAATGACACCTTTTATTGTAACTGTGGATACGTTTAATTGTTTTTGTTAAAATCATGAATGATTGGAATCTTGGTCCCAGTAACTCGATTCCTAATTGTCTACCTAGATAAATCAGTCATGAAGACTTTTACATAAATGTTAATCATGCTATCATCTGATAATTAAAATTATTAGATGATGTGGGATGTCCTTCTGTTTATGTCTTGCTTTATTGGTTGATGAATAAAGCTGTTTTGGCCAATGGCTTAGCAAAGGAAAGCCAGGCAGAAAATCCAAACAGAAATATATATATAGAGAGAAGTCAGAGTCAAGGAAATGCCAGGTAGCTGCCAAAGGAAAAGGACTCAGACCCTTACTGGTAAAGCACAGCCTCATAGTGATACACAGAATAATAGAAATGGGTTAATTTAAGACCTAAGAGTTAGTTAATAAGAATCCTGAGCCATTGGCCAAACATGTTGTAATTAATATAGTTTCTATGTGATTATTCAGGTCTGGGCATCCGGGAAACTAACAAGCAGTCTCTGTCTACAATTAGAAATACTTTTGTCAAAAATAGGAATGAAGAAATAGATTGGGATACATAACCATCTGGAAGCATGAGAATGTCCCAATGAAAGAGGCAAATCAGAAACAGTGACATTTGTATACTGCCTGATGCTATACCCCAATACCTACATCGCTCACCTAACACTGTCCATCACATAAGCAGTATATTATCCCTCACTATCATCTGAGCACAGCACACACACACACAAAAAAACATTTAAGAAAGAGAAGTCCAGGGCTAGAAAGAAAGCTCGGTGCTTAAGAGCACTTTCTGATCTTACGAAAGACCAGGGTTTGATTCCCAGTACGCACAAGACAGCTCACAGTCACATGTAACTCCAGTTCCGGCAGATCTGATGCCCTCTCCCGCTCTCTGCAGGTGCTAGGCATACACACAGTGTGCAACCATACATGGCAAGAACCTCAAACACAGAAAATAAAAATACTTTTTTTTAAAGAAAGAAAAAGGTCCATATTTGCATGATTTTATTATAATATGTTATTGTAATTATCCTATTTTATTATTAAGTATTGTTGCTAATCTTTTCCCGTGCCTAATTCATGAGTTAAACCTTGTCATAGGAATCTTTACGCAGGAAAAGACATATCACATACTGGGTTCATTATTTCCATAGCTTCAGGTATCTGCTATTTATTTGGGGATTTATCCCCTCTGCATAAGGAGGAATACTAAGCATTTGGGTTTCATCTGTAAAGGAGAGGAACTGCGCATGTAAAGATTTCTAACTGGAAAAGTGTAGAAATCAAAGGATAGTCAAGATCCGATGCCAAAGGTTAGCACTCTTAATTCTTAACGGAGGGGATATGAGTTCTCTGTTTATCAAAACAGGGTCTCTGGTAGCCCTGGGCCGATCTTAACTCTGATTCTCCTTTCTCCCTCTGCTGTGCTTTAGAGCATGCATCACCACACCCAGCTGTGAGGAATGTTTTTTAAATAATAGTATTTCTCATACTTTTGTGACTAAATTTACTTTACGAGTTAAAGGTCCTGGGCTAACACATCATGCCATTAACTCTGCCACAACTGAGCAAGCAACCTTTGCTCTTCCCATATTCCCTCATTAATGCCAACTCAACTGTGCTTTGAATGGTGGAATCAGTTTTAAATTCGGCCCTAGAGTTGAAATTTCTGCCGCAAATGATCCGGGTTAAGTCCGCCATGCCTTTCCCTTGGCAGGATGCCTTCGGGTTGTCAGGGTCACAGTCGACAGCTGTGTAAAGCTGGTAGGTGCCCCCTCCTTGGCATTACAGTTCTACACCTATTTCTGTCTGGTAGATGTTCTACCTCCCTCAGTACCCTTTTCCAACAAATCTTCCCATGAGCATCTAACATCTGAGAGAAGAGTTACAAGGAGAACCAGAGAAGTCCAAAGTGAATTAAAATATCAGGTTTTTGACAGAAGAGAAAATAAATAGCCCCTGCTAATAACCTGATGCGACATTTGATTTATGTGAGCCCTAAAAGGACAGCCATAAAAATGTATAAGCGAAGGCATAACACTAAGTGATTTACAAAGGCCCCGGGAGTGTGGGTGACAGAAAGCCCTGAGAGTGAGAGTCATAAATCCAGCCTAGGAATCAGTGTTTGACCCCTTCACCCCCCAAGACCCAGACACACAGGGGTCCTTCACTTGTAGCACCTTTTATTCGGCCTTTAATATGATAATTCCCTAGTTTTCAGGCTGTGACTGGAACTAGGCAGGGCGTGAAACCAAGTGTGGCTCTAGGGATGTCTAGAGAGATAGAAGTCAAAGGGTATAATCCAAACTTCACATAAGAAGCCAAGAAACTGATTAAGAGGTAACATCCATCTTTTGTAATAGATGGGAGCACTAAATTAACTTGATTTTAAGAAGTGAAAATTCCAGAAAGAAGTGTGTTCTGTTCTCTGATATCTCAAAAGGTTTACCAAGAAGAGGAAAAACACCTCATCTCCAAATGACAGTGACACCAGTGAACTTAAGAATAGTGAAGTTCATCCGTCCATATAAACTGAGTCCTTCCTTTGTGCCCAACACCATTCTACACTCTTTCAGGAGCTGTACATCCTGCAGTGAGGCTGGCAACTGGCACGATACACAAAGCCACAGGAAATCACACTTTGGTGGACACAGAACTTTATTATGCCAAATAAAGGAAGACACTCTTCCTTATATCAGAAGTCTTCTGATTACGCAGAATAACATGCTAGAATGTGATCAAAGGGCAGGGGAAATTACTTAGGAAGGTGATTAGAGAAAGGAGCCTGTGTTCAAATTTGAATAATGAGACTCAAACCATGCAACAGCCTGGAGAAGAAAGTTCCAGGGAAAAGCAATAAGCAAAACAAATCTGGAAACATTAAGGAACATGAAAAGCTACTGGGAATGCAATAAATTGGTGGACCGGAGAAGGTGATGTGGAGATATAGGCACACAAGAATAGGAGGCCTGTAGGCTTTGTGAAGAATTTGGATCATTCCAAGAGAATGGAGGGCACACAGGTAAAGTAAATCCTTGCATCCTCCAACATTTCATCTGGTTTCAGATGCAATAGAGCTAGAAGCTCCTGTACACACCATCAACATCCCTACCACTCAGCTCTGGAATGTGTGCATTCTCAAAGATCAATACATAAAGTCACAGTAGTTAGGGTAGCACTGTGTTAGGCCAAAGACAGATAAAGCAATGCATCCAACAAATTAACAGGACTCACACACACACACATCCATCTGACTTAAAGTCTGCACTGTAGTTCATTAGGGAAAAAAGATTGTAGAAGATTAAACATAAGAAAAAATAAAAACATTAAGTATTCTAGAAGAAAATATAGAAAACCATCATCATGACTTTTGGGTAAAAAAGAACTTTTTATTTTAAATTTTTGTAAAATACATAAAGCACAAGCCATGAAGAAGATTGGGCCCCTGAAGTATTCTAAATGAAAGATCCCTCAAAGATAAGGAATCTGCAAGTTTTCCCCATAACCCTTGTCATAATCATGACCTCAGCAACAACCTTCAGACTAACTGAAACTGACCAGTCTTCTTGGTTGGATCTGGACAAATGGGTTGCCCAAGATATAGGACTTTAAGTGCTAAAATTGGAATAGTGCCGAATAAAGTGGGATTCTATTTTCTCTGGGATTGATGATTTACGAGACATTCCTAACTCAGTATCTTTTGGGCATCTGAAGCTTAAGGTGTCCAACCCTGAACTAATTCATGATCGCTCTCGTACACCTCCTCCAACTCCCTGTTCATAGTGTATGGCTTCCCTGAGACCCTGTTGATGATTGCCAAATCCCTTCCCTCACAACTGAGTCAACTCCACTGATCCCATGGTGGGCATTTTGAACTAAATTACAACAAACAGAATGGCAAATCTTCGCCTGAGAAGTTGACATTCTAGTTTTTAAAAATGGACAACCATCAAATAAATACTAAGCTATGACAGTGCGGCACCCAAAGAAAGCACAGGGGACAGGACAACCAAGAACAGACTAGGATTACCTTAAGACAGTCAGTGGGGATGTCTCAAGGAGATATTTAGCTGGAGGTCTGGAGTGATCTGAGGAAATGAGCTGTGTAAAGATCGAAGAGGAGAACGTTTCCTGGCAAATTCAACAGCAAGTCCAAGGGATGCAGCATGTTTGAGCAATGAGGAGCAAGTCAGAGTCATTGAACTTTATAGGCAAGCCACGGGTGATAAAAGATTGTGTCAGAAATAATAAAGCAGGGTCAAATTTGGCTCTGCAGGGCATTTTTAGAACTGTGGCCTACACTCAGTCTCAGTGCAATGGGAAACCAATGAATTTTAGAATGACTTCATAGTCTGTATTTTAGAAGGATAGCACCACAGATGACAGTGATCCACAGATGAGCACTCATCACATGGCTAAGATAATATCCCAGGGAAGATGATGAGGACTGTAGCAGAAATGAGGAAATGGGCTGCACGTATCTTCCAACTATGGAAGACATAATTAGCTAGTGGATGTTATATTCATTGAATGAAAGAAGGAGGAAAAGGAGGAAATATAACTCCAATGTTGCCTTCATTATTTCCACAGATTCCTTTGTCACAAGTCTAGCCTGGGATGCTCCCATCTATCCCTGAAATCTCTGCAGCATCAAACAGTGCTGTGGTTGGTCCTCTCCATTCCTTTCATCCTTTCTGAACCCTGTACAACAACATCTGTGTGATTTCAGTAGAAAGTCAGGCGGACAACAATACATCCCTGATCATTTCCCTTAGTAAGTAAGATAGAAATCCACGATTCTCCTTTGCCATGGTGATTGCCAGAAATTGATTATGGAACCGACTGTTAATCTCTGGTTTCTCTTCTGAGTATAAAATTGAGAGAAGCCTCAGTTGTGCATGATTTGAATACTGTTCTATTCTTTCCATGTAGCAGAGTATTTTGGTTCAAGTATGGAATTTATTTTTTATTATTTACATAAATGAATATTTGAAAACTGGGCATCTCACAAGAAGCCAACAGACTCTTATGCAAAGACTCACAAAGTGTTTGACTCATACATTCTTCTTGAAAAATTACTTCAAGATCTACTTCAGCCAACTGAAAAAGAAATGAATCAAAATTTAAAACTCATAAATAGTAAAGCCACGGTGTGGAAGAACTGGTAATGAGCAACTGAAAGCATTTAAGGACATAATTTATTCTAAGTAACTGTGGCAAATACAGTTCCAGAACAGAGTGAGAGTGTCATAAATAATTCTTGAAAGAGAAGGTTCTTAATTTAAAAAATTAACAATAATTAACTGGGTAAAATTATCATATTACGCCAATTAAAGTGAGTGGCGGCAGGTAAAGTAAGGATGAGAAAACATGTATTGTCCATCTTCATTGAAAGCAGAAAATAATTAAAACATTCTTTTGTATTGTGTTTCTAAGGATATATTTTATACAAACAAAAGCCTGGTACTTAAATGCACTTCCTGCTCTCCCAGAGCATCTGATTGGTTATAAGCATCTAAGCTGTGTGGCTCACACTACTTGTAACTCTTGCTCCAGGGACTCCAACACCTCTTCATCCACAGACACCTGTATACACATGCACATACATATACACACGGACTTATACATACACAAACAATAAGTATAGCCTTTAAAATGTTTATACTTTTATGTGTGGGAGTGTTTGCCTGTGTACATCCGTGTGTGCACCACATGTGTTTCTGGTGTTCAGAAAGGCCATAAGAGGAAACTGCAGCTACAGATGGTTGTGAGCTATCATGTGGTTCCAGGAAAAAAAAAACCCTGGGTCCTCTGCAAGAGCTGCTAGTACTCTTCACTGCTGAGCCATCTCTCCAGCCACAATAATTCTGCTAGGAAGAGTAATAATAAAGGCAGGATAGGTAACTTCTTAAGACTTGTAACTTCTTGAGAGCAGGAGAGAATAGCCCAAGCAGCCAGGACCTTGGTGGATATGGCCTCTTAAGAGGTGAGAAACATAGGAAGGTACGTATCATAATTATTATTTTTTTATTTTATTTTTATTTTTGAGACAGGGTTTCTCCGTAGCTTTTTGATTCCTACTCTGGAACTAGCTCTTCTAGACCAGGCTGGCCTCGAACTCACAGAGATCTGCCTGCTTCTGCCTCCCGAGTGTTGGGATTAAAGGTGTGTGCCACCACCACCCGGCTCATAATTATTATTATGATAATAATAATAATAGATTCCCAGTTCAGAATGTGAAGTATAGCCAGTGAGCATTAAATGATAATGTTTATGGCAGTTTGGTTTTCCTGGAAGACAAAATATTAGAATCGCAAGCTCTCAGGATAATCAAAATGGAGCGGCAAGGGAACCATAAGAAAAAGGAAATGCAGAGATTCCAGCCTAACTTTGGCCTCAAGTTAAGTTAAATCTCGCCTCAAAGGGACCGATAAGTCCGGTGCTCCAATGTGGGTCTCTGTCTCTGTCTCTGTCTCCTTTCATCACCTGATGAAGGTTAATATTCAGGAGGATGCCTATACGTTTTTCTTTGGGTTCTCCTTATTTAGCTTCTCTAGGATCACTAATTATAGGCTCAGAGACCCATATTGGGAGCACCGGACATAATTTTCAAGGTCCAAATCAGGAGCAGAAGGAGAGAGAGCACGAGCAAGGAACTCAGGACTGCGAGGGGTACACCCACATTCTGAGACAATGAGGATGTTCTATCGGGAACTCACCAAGGCCAGTTGGCCTGGGTCTGGAAAAGCCTGGGATAAAACCGGACTCGCTGAACATAGCGGACAATGAGGACTACTGAGAACTCAAGAACAACGGCAATGGGTTTCTGATCCTACTGCACGTACTGGCTTTGTAAGAGCCTAGGCAGTTTTGATGCTCAACTTACTAGACCTGGATGGAAGTGAA
>NC_022015.1:6826068-6838704 GCF_000317375.1 Microtus ochrogaster | reverse complement strand
GAGCAGGGAGACGGGGCTTTCAGCTGAGACATCTGCAGAACTACTCATGGATTATACAGCCCACAAATAAAGCAGTCCCCATGAGTCCTGAAACTCATGGCCAGTTAAAGGAATCTCGGCTGTGGAATCAAATGGCGGCTTAGAAGCTGCCTCCATGTGACCTTCTGAAGGAGAGAGCCAGAATTAAAATAATCTAAAATATTTTATATTATTAAAATAATATAAACAAAAAAAAAAACCCAGAAAGAGTTTCTTAAATCCACAAAGGAAGAAACAAAAACTGGAACATGGGGAAGAAAAGACCAGTGATGCCCTGATATGAGGTAAGCTGAACAAAGCCTTGGAGTGTGAACACAGCTTCAGTGTCCATCAGAAAAGATTTGCTTACTTCTCTCTGTATGGTTCTGTGAACAGAGCCTTCAAGGTTAGGCTGCCCAGTAAGAAAGCCCTCAAATAAAAAAGCAGAAGAAATAACAAACCAAGTGGTGCACACATCCAAGAAGACACACACACACAAACACATACACACACACACACAAACACACACACATACACACACACACAAACACACACATACATACACACAAACACATATATACACAGACACAAACGTGGAAGAACAAGACAACATGGCTCCTCAACAAGTATAATTACTCAACTGCTAAATGCAAAGATCCTGAACTAGGGAGAAGGCCAGATGAAGACTTCAAAAGTTGATTTATGAAGTCAATGGCTTAAAGGAGGATATAAACAAGCTGAGTCCCCCAGTTTGGAATGTGGACAGGAAAGCCAGCAATTAAAAAAAAATGAAAAAGTCAGCCACATGGAAGAGAAACAAAGCCAGCAAATAGAGATTTCAAAAAATATGACTGATGGAAATAAAAAACTTTGTGCATCAAATAAAAAGCAGTTTCCATGTAGATTCAGCCACATAATCCCAATCCACCCTCCAAAAAGAAAGAAAAAAGTCATGAATGAAAAACAAGACTGATGAGAAACTATATGCAAATACCAATAATGAAAATAAACAAACTAATTAACTCTTGGATATGATTAGGAGATCAAATCTAAGAACCCATCAGAGAGATGAGGTTGATAAAACACTAAGGGTATATGGAATCTAGTCAATCAAAATCTAGCAAAAAAATTTCCATACGTATAGAGAAAGAAACAGGCAACCAAACACATTCATAACTGAAATAGGTATGGTGTTGAAGAAATTCTCTGTGACTTAGTAGAGTCGGGGTGCCAAAAATGCAAAGCGAGTATTATAAAGTCATATGGGAAAGATACCCGTTCACAAAGGTCAACTGGAATTACAACAGATTGCTCATCAGCAACCCTAAAATCAGGAAAGAACAAGATGATTTATTTCAAATGTTGAAAGTAAACAACTTCCAGACTCAATGGCTACATCTAGCAAAGTCATGTTTTAAAACTGATGGAGAAATGCGGACATTCAAACAGACTAAGACACTTTATACCACAAAGTGAACGCTGTAGACGATGCTTGCAGGAATGCTGCACTGCAGGAAGCGCAGTCTCGACCATGAGAGCCCAGGAAAGAATAAGTTTCAAGAGAAGAACAAACGGACAAAGGAAGACTAGGAAGGAATCCATCGTGTCCTGCAGAGTAAATGGCAAAACCCGAGGACCAGCCCAGTGCTGTGCATTCACTCTCCACTTCTGCCACCTGGCACCTCCACCCCACAAAGAGGACTAAAATCAGTGGGTCCACCATATCACGTGCTGAAAACCCTAAAACAAACCCTTTTCCTTTATAACTTAACCATCTCAATTAACCATAATTATGGGTACTAGTAAAAAAAAAGTTGTGCAACACACGAGGAATATGAGTATTTCCAACACAAAGACATGGTAACTATTTGAGGTGATGGGTATGGCAGTTACCATCATCTGCCCTTCGTAACAGGTACTGAGATGTTATACTGTGCCGCATAACCATGCAAAATTCTTATGTATAAGTGTAAAGACTTAAATGTAAAAATATTGTCTGTTACACAGGGAATTAACAAATCACTTGAGTTAATTCCACACGCCTTATAGAATGGCTAGAATCTAGAAATACTATTACTATCGAGTGCTGGCAAAGAGATAGTCAAAAACTTTTACCCAATATTAGTAGTCATATATGATACTGCAATGTCCTTAGGAAATATTTTTATTTTGTTGCATAGTTCTTTATACTTATCCCCCAACCCAGTAATTCTACTTTCATAATTTACCCATGAGTAATAAAACTATATGCCTATATAAAAATTTTTGTGTGATAGTTCAAAGAAACTTTTGTTAAAATGGGCAAGGAATCCATCAGTCAGCAAGAAAATATACAACATTTGGTGTATTTGTACAGTAGAATCCCATAAACTACCGACTCACATAATAGCATGGACAGATCTTAACTATACTGGGTTAAGAAAAGGAAATGTCACCTATGATGATATTAAATTATTTTAGAAAATAATTGCAATCACTGGGATCTTAACATTGAGGGACTTTCTATCAAAAGAGCATAAGAAACTGTTTGAATAACTGAAAAATAATTAATGTGTTGACTTTAATGATAATAGGCCACATAGGTATTTGCGTATTTAGCAATGTATTAATCCACACTGTGGGTGCATAGCAAAGTATTTGTGTCAATTAGAGAGAGTATCTCTTTATAAACGAGTTCTACCCCAGTCAAGCTGTCATACCTTATTCAAGTAGGTTGCTATAACAAATTATCATAGACTGGGTTATAAAAAACAGAAATTCATTTCTCAGTCCTAGAGCCTGGGAAGTCTAAGACCAACATGGCACAGGGATCGCTTCTTCTCACTGTGTCCCTGCATGATGGGAGGGACAAAGTTGTCCCCAAACCATCTTTTATAAAAGAAACCGAAACCATTGATGAAATCTCTACTCCACTATCTAGCCATCTCCTAGAAGCCCCACCTACTGAGAGCAACACTTTGGGATTAGAGCTTCAACATATGAATGGGAGAAGCATGAATATTCAGACCAAAGTACAAATTATCTTAAGTTCTTGCCTTCAAGAAGTAGACAGACTACAAATCAAACCAAACTGAGGAAGGAGAAAATAAAGATAGGAACAGAAATCAGCGACAGGTAAATATAGAAACAATGGAGGAAACCAACAAAACCTAAAGTTGGTATTGGTGGAAAAGAAAACTAGTGTTAAACTTCTAGTCAAATGGAACAAGAGAAATGACATATTATCACAGTTTTACCAATATCAAAAGAGACGGGGAAAATCTATAGATCCCACACATTTTCCAAAGGCAGGAGATTTTATGTCAATAAATTTGACATCTTGAGTGAATTGGTTCAAATCATCAAAACTAACACGGAAGAAATGAAACAGTGGAATAGCTCTATAATTGTTAAATAAATCAAGTTGTTGTTGAGAACACTGTTAAAGGGGAAATTCCAGACTTACCACTGGTGGATTAAGCAGACTCTAATGGCACTCTTTCTGTACCTCTTCAGAAAAGAGGCAATAGGGGGATACTTTCAATTCATTTTATGAGTCCAGCATAACATGCCAGAAAAAAAGGAATTTCTGGAAACACACACACACACTGCCTATAATGAACAAAGACATAAAGTGAGTAATAAAATATTAGAAAATTGACTCTTAAAATGTACCAAATTAGTAACATATCCTGACCAAGTGGGATTTAGTCTAGAAATATAAGGTTTATTTAACACTAAAATAATAATTAACATGCTAAAGGAAACTCATGAATAAATTAAAGAATAAAAACATGATATGTTAAATAGCTGCAGAAAAAAGTTTGAGACATTCAATATACATTCATGGTTAAAAAAAAAATCTCTTTCAGAAAACGCAAACATGAGGAGACTTCCTCCCTTTGAATATGTGGAAGCAGAGTCTTCACAAAACACTCATAGGTATGTGGAGCTGTGCAGTGTCTTTTGGAAAACACTTTAGCAGTTTCTTATAAAACCAAACAAGCATCTCCCTTACGGGTGAGCAGTTGCTTTCCTAGGCATTTCCTCAAAAGAAATTAAAGCCAAGGTCTATACAAATGTTTGTTCAAGAATATTAATAGATGCTTTATGCATTATAGTCCCAAACTGGAACAAAAAACCATGTCTACCAAAACTAGTGAATATATAAACAAAAATATAGTACATTTATACAATGGGGTACTATCAGAAGAAAACCTGAGATACAAGCAATAGTATGAATGAATTTCACAGCTGTACCATTAATTGAAACAAGCTGCAAGCTGAGTATATAACTTAAAGAATAAATAAAATTGTACATTAATATATTAGACATGTAATATTTAAGTGCTATTAAAAATAGAAATGTATTGATGTAATTTTTAAATGACAAAAAAAACCCCCACTAAGACAGAGTAAAACAGTTTAGTAATACTCTTAGAATTACTTAGAAGTATCACAGGTTGTCTCTGGAAATGAAAATATTTTCTATTTTGATAGACATAAAAGTTCCACACTCATGAGTTTGCTAGAAGTCACTGACCTATAATTATAAGTGGAACACCCCATTTGTGTATAACTTCTACTTCAAGAAGTTAGAGAACTTCTCTTCAGAAGCTCACACTTGCCTCTCATTCACGTGCATCCCTTCAAGGCTGTGCTTAAACCTATAGAAAGCCCTTTTCTTAAACTGAATGAACAGAAAAATAAAAAAGCTGATATGTCATAATATATAAAGAAAATCTTAAGGAAGACATATATTTGGAATACACAGCACTAATAATTTCTTACAAAGGACAAATTCTTGCAGAAAGATATAAAAATTCTAAGTCAATGTATTATCACTGATTCAAAACTTACAAAGGAAAAAAATTAATATATTCTTGTGCCGGCTAGTTTTATGTCAACTTGACATAAGCTGGAGTCATCAGAGAGGAGGGAACCACAATTGAGTAAAAGCCTCCATAAAATCTGGCTGTAAGCAAGCCTGTAGGACATTTTCTTAATTAGTGATTGATGGAGAGGGCCCAGCCCATTGTGGGTGGGGCCATCCCTGGACTGATGGTCCTAGATTCTATTTAAAAAAAAAGCAGGCTGAGCAAATCACAGGGACAAGCTAAGAAGCAGCACATCTACATGGATTCTGCCTCAGCTCCTGTCTCCCGGTTCCTACCCTGAGTGACCTCCTGCCCTCATTGCTTTTGATAATGAAGTGTTATATGAAACTGTGAGCAGAATAAACCCTTTCTCCCCTACGTTGCTTTGGTCATGGTCTTTCATCACAGCAATATGTGTCTCACCTAAGTCAATTTCCTTATGCAATAAAAGGATATCTTTTAAAAAAACCCCAGCAACTGGGATGATAAATATCCTAAAGAAATGGACTCTGTGAAGGGGGCAAATTGAAAGTGTAGAAGTGAAAATGGTAGAACTGAAACTGAGAACTCAGCACACGGATTCCACAGCAGGATGAGCCGCTCAGCACTGTGCTGGAGCAGTAAAATAACAAATTTCAATACTTCACTCTTGAGTACTAAATTTAAAAGGAAATATTTAGTAGAGCTAAAAACACCAAGTATGCTTCAAAATGACCATTGAGAAAAATTAATGAAAGAGAAGATGGTCCAAAAGAAACAGAAAAGAAAGATCAAATATAATAAACACAGCAGAGTGAGAACAAATGAATAGATCAGACATGACAAGCAATATAAATAATTTAAATTCCCCAATTAAGAACAGATGTCTTCCTCAGCAATATGGATACTGAAAACATGTGAAAGCCATACATGTCTGATCACAGAGAAAGGCTAGCTCATCCCTCCACTGGCATGCAATTCTATAATTAAAGTTGGTATCAACAAAACAGTTGAAGTACAGGATACACGCATGTCCAAATGCTAAACACCATAAGAATTCACAAGTCTTACACAATGTCATGAACTCTAAATAACAATTTAATAAAAATGGGGTAGAAGAAAACTATCAAATATCAGTAGCAAAAGAGTTGTTTTGCTCTATTTTTTTTATTTATCCTCCATATAAATATTCTAGATGCATCTGAAGGGAATGAATGTATTACTTTTGTTGTTCTATAAGCGACACATGAGTACATACACATGAAATACATAGGTGCTGTAATAACATGTCAACAGAACATAGAGTTCCCCTTGACATTCTGACCTGCACGCTTCTCGTTTCCATCCTATTTCTTTTTTCAGAAATCATTGTTTTTGTGTGCTGCCGTTGTCCTGTGAGACCTTAGTGATCAGATGTTAAACCTAATAAAAATGAACAAGACAACACTTCTCTTGCTGTTAAAACAGGCTCGGTGTTTATGTGGACAGGATGCTATGACAAAAATGGCTGCATAGAGTGATCTGAGTGTGACCTAGCTTGTTCCTAGTTTGGGGTCTATTTGTATGCATTACTCAGACTCCCCAGAAGCATAACTACGGTTTAGTCAACTCCATGCGGAGGAAATTAAGATTCTCCTACGTGCTGACATTTAGGTGGGATGTAAATGGATCAAGGTTAGGGGGGGACAATCAGAAAAAAAAAATCGTGTGAAGGAATTCAGTGGGAAATGTAGGAGATTGCCTGGTGATGCCATAGCCGGGTTCCAGAGGCTTTGGATGGCCCGGAGACTAAAGAATGCCTTGGTGTTTTTAACAGTAACTCTAGAGCAGGCTGGCAGTAACTAAGTCCTGTCTGAGGTTTGGTTTTTCTCGTTTATAAACTAGGGATGTGGACCATTTGAAATTGAGTTAGGTAAGGAATGTGAGGATTGGCACTGTGAGTTGATATCACTGTAGAACGCTGGGCAAGAAATGCCCAATTAAAGCCTGTGCTCATGCCCCAGGAAGCTGTCTTGATGGCTTCTCTGTTGATGTTTTTTTGGAAATAACACAAAGCTTAAGCCAGCCTCTTTTGACTAGAGACGCCACGCTGGCACTCACATCTTTGGGAGGGACCAAATTCAATTTCCTAAAGCCCCAAGGCAGACGTGGTCCCTGTATTCCCAGAGAAGTGCTTGCGTGGTTTGGTGTGGTTTCTTTGAAAACACAATTGCTGTACACTTGATCATTCCTTTTTCAGGGAAAACATCACATTAGCTACTGTACATGGGTATGTATCTCATCTCTTTTAATTAGATGCTAATTAATGACTCACTAGCTTTAATCATATCAATCTGGTAATACTATTTATGCCCCACAGAATAATGAACTACTTTATAAGAAATGAGCGTGGCACATGTTGACATAGGAATACATCCAGCCATAATTCGCTTTGGGTAAATATCCCACCCAGACTTGGATTCTGAACAATTTACAAGGCAATGTTCACATGGTACATTCAGGAATGAGGGAGGGACTACTGACTTCCCTGCGGAGCGAGCAGGGAGCAGAGAAATGCCACAAAGGAGGGCTTGTTTGTTGGTTGAACTGTCTGTGTTTTGCCTAGGGAAGGGCCCCTGCTCCACACTCCACACAGAACAGAAAAGACTGGCTATTTACACAGGGCCTAAAGAAGCTGCTCTCTGTGTATGGAAACTGGAACAGGCACATGTCATGATTCTGCTGAGACTTGGCTACAAGTCTGGATGGCTCAGCCAAGTTCACAGGGTGGGAAAGGTCAGAGGAGATAGGATGGAAGATGGAACCAAGATGAGCAAGAGGAAGATACTCTGGTTATCCTCAGTGATGAACAGTGACAGCAGGTGACTATTCTGTCCTGATTCAGACTGGCACAGGGTGTGCCCCTGGCCTGTGGGCTGTAAGAACGAAATAACTCAGCTGCTGTAGGAGACAAGCAACAAAGGTGACACAGGGCAGCTGATGTGGGATTCCCTCTGTACGTTGTGAATGCCATTGGTGAATAAAGAAACTGCCTTGGCCTATTGATAGGGCAGAACTTAGGTAGGTGGGGAAAACGAAACTGAATAGTGGGAGGAAGAAGGTGGGGTCAGAGAGAAGCCATGTAACCCCGCCAGTGCCAGATTGGACTTTACCTGGTAAGCCACAGCCTCGAAGCAATACACAGATTATTAGAAATAGGTTAGATTAAGATGTAAGAGTTAGCCAATAAGAAGCTAGAGCTAATGGGCTAAGCAGTGATTTAATTACTACAGTTTCTGTGTGTTTATTTTGGGGCTGAGATACTAGGCAGCAGGGAAACAAACAAGCAGCCCTTCCTCCAACAGACAGCCAAATCCCAGAAGACTCTAGAAGCCTAAGGATTCAGTTGAATAATGATTTAGAAAAGAGCCACCTTCCAGTGTATATAGCAAAGTAAGCTCACATCCCAGCAATGGACTTAGAGATGGGACCAGTGATTGGTTAGAAAATGTTTCATCACATGAAATCAATAACCTCATTCTCATTTGGCAGATTGAACACTGAGAAAATAACTGTCTGGTGACAAATGAGTCGTAAGGTACAGTCATGGTTCACCTTTGAGATGGTTATATTTCTGTCAACTTGTCATAAGCTAGGGTCATCTAAGAAGAGGGAACCTCTATTGAGAAAAATGCCTCCATCAAACTGACCTATAGGCAAGACTGTGGGACAGTGTCTTGATTAGAGACTGATGTGAGAAAGCCTAGGCCACTGTGGCTAGCAGAGGCTCAGTTGGTATTGGTTGAGTGAATAGTGATTGGATAACAAAAAACTGCCTTTTATGATTCAAGCAACAGCATATCTGGAATTCAGGTCTCTGTCTGACCCCACATTATCAACTCCATAGACAGCATCTACTTGCAGCTTCAGACCATTGCGAATGGTACCCAGCTAGACATCTAGGCTTATCTGCAGGTCTCTCCTTCACAGGGAACATGCCAGGTACTACTTGGATGATGTTAGTGATTGGCGGGGGATGAAAGGAGAAGATGAAAGTACCCATAGGTGATCTTAGAACTAGCTAGCTCTAAGCTGGGCCATAGGCTACTGAAAGCCACAAAAGGCAGAGCGAGTTGGTGAATCAGGAAGGCAGGACACAGAAGGAACAGATAAAGAAGTGGTAACAGGGAAAAATAGGTAAATGCTATCTTGAAGCAGAAAAAATGACCACAATCAGAAATGACAGGTAAAGCAAAGGAAGCCAAACTATGTTGGATGTTGCACAGGCTAGGAGGGGAAAAGGTGGAGAACAGATAGGAGGGTTAATGTATTGTGTATAGGAAAGCTGTACCTGCCCCTGGAAGCTTGGCTTGGGAAGCAGTGATTGGGAATGTCCTGGTTAATGTTCAACCATCAAGGTTGGGCAGGTGGCTCTCAGACTGAGATCCCATGGGAAGAGG
The DNA here is from genome assembly GCF_000317375.1 of Microtus ochrogaster. Taxonomy (NCBI): domain Eukaryota; kingdom Metazoa; phylum Chordata; class Mammalia; order Rodentia; family Cricetidae; genus Microtus; species Microtus ochrogaster. The sequence continues at coordinate 6,829,412 of NC_022015.1, read as the reverse complement.
TCTCCTGGTCTTCACTTGCATGACTTGCTGAGTACTCAGAGTACCTGGGCCTGCATCCTGTTTATTCTATGTCCTATTCTTCAAACCCTCAGAAGCTCAGCTGTGCACTTTAGCAATGTACTCTCTCCTCCTCTCTAAACTCTCTCTCTCTCATCCCAAATTTCCTCATGAAATGGACTAAATTCACCACACTCAAACATGGCCTCTGTCTGGATTTTCTGAAACCCTCTTAAAAGAGCTTATCATTCTGCCACTTTGTCTGCCAGTTTCTGCTACCCCTTGCCAGCTCTTCCATTCCTCGCTCCCCAGCTCTACCCCAGGCATCCGTGCAGCAAGCCTCACAACCCGGACAATGTCTTGCTCTCTGAGGCTTCAATGAAATTACTGATAGTGCTGTGTGCTTAGGGGATGAGAAATAAATCTTTGCTGGAAGTAAAGTAGAAACTTGACCAGTTTATAGCAGTGATGCGCTCCGGGGCTCAGTAAATACAGAAGTCAGATAGGGCTTTGGGAGCCTACATAAAAACAGGTCATTCAACCTGATCTTGATGGGGAAACAAAGATCAGCTTTGATAAGGAAGAGGAGGTATTTCAGACAGTGGAAACTGCCTGCATAAACACATCACAGAGGATATGCCACCTAGTTCCTCCCATTCATGTTAACACTTCTCTTTATTACAGAAGCATGCCTTTTTTTTTTTTTTTTTGGTTTTTCGAGACAGGGTTTCTCTGTGGCTTTGGAGCCTGTCCTGGCACTAGCTCTGTAGACCAGGCTGGTCTCGAACTCACAGAGATCCACCTGCCTCTGCCTCCCGAGTGCTGGGATTAAAGGCGTGTGCCACCATCGCCAGGCAAGCATGCCTTTTCTTAGAGCACCAATTGCTCTCCCATCCTTGATCCATATGCCCTGGCCTGAGCTGTCTCTGTGAATGGATGTGACCCCAGGGGAGCAAATCAGAGCATGGGATGCTTCTAGTCACTTTTGGGGTGGGTACAGGATGCATACAGGATTGCCAGTAATTCTCTTAAGTTCTTAGAACACAAGACATTGTCCAGATTGTGTAGCATGTTGCACTGATGCCTGGGATGGAGTCTGGGAAGAGAAGGATGGAAGAGTTGGCTGGGGAGTAGCAGAAACTGGCAGGTAAAGATAAAATGTCTTGCTCTTGAGGTCAATCAAGGAATACTGCTCAAAAACACACTGGTGGTTTTTTTATACTGCCCAACTTGAAGTAAGAAGGGTCCGAACACAGGACACACATACCTCCTCTCCAGAAAAGAGTTTGTAGACAGGACTAACTGATCTAAGAGCCAAAGTTAAAAAACCAGAGCAAGTCCAAGTTTTTTGAGTGATGCTTTTGCTAGATACACCTGTCAGTTTGTATTTGGGAAGTGATTATCACCTTTTCCCTAAACAATTTGTGTAGAGTTTTCTACCATTTGCAACTGAAAAGATCCCGATTGACTTAAGGATGGAACCCAAAAGAACATAATGTGCCTGACCACATCAAATGAGCAACTTTGAAGGACATAGAGTCCTGCGCCTAGGCTTGGAAGAGGGAAGACTGGAGACCACAGAGGTTACATCCAAAGAGGATCTGGACTGTGGAGGAAAGAAGAAGGATAGGATTGAACTCTGGGGAAGAAAGTAATAGGTGATAGGAATTTTACCACCTTCATTTAAAGTCATGGAGTAGAGCTGAAAAGCAAGCCCCTTGGCATTACCTGTAGGTCCTGAACACACTTGGCCAGTGCAGGACAATAATGGTCGGGTGGCCAGTGTTAGCATGACATTCCAATGGTGCTTACCAGGCCCCTTGAGTTTTCTAACTTGCTTTGTGTACCCAGGATACTAAAATTACAGACCCCTGATTTATGAAACTATTTTTTTAAAATTAGAAAAACCCTCTCACAAATCCTATGGCAATGCTTTTAGTAATATATATTTTGGGGACTGCAAATGGTGAACCAGGATAGCTCTCAGAGTTCAATGCAATGTGTGTCCCCCTCCCCAGATAGACAGACAGACAAGTGACTTATGCAGATGCACTCTCACATTCCGCACCATTTGACCGTGGTTAAAGGGTATTTATATTCTGATGCAGATAAAATTGAAGGTGTCAACACTAATGCATTTTTCCAGGAGAATCACCACTTTCACCATAATTTCCATGGAAAATTTGTGTGCACACGCAGTAATAGACACATTTATAACATCAAAAGGATTCAATTTTCTTTTCAATCATACCACAGTATGAATCGCTTTTCCTATTGAATTTAACAATGAGGCACATTACCAGAGTCTAAAGGATGGGACACTTGTCTTGCTCTTATGAAAGTACGTCAAACAATGGGTAATACATCACACAATGTCTCGGGTTAACTGAGCCTTTACACGGGTTGGCTGCTAATTTGCTTGGGCCAGCAGAATGTCACTTTTATTTAATTTTGCCAATAAGATCAGCAGGGATCCGAACTCTGTTTAACTCGCAGTTATTAAAAGAGGTTTTTCTTGTTATGCGAAGAACTCATTAATTCATGTCTCTCCTAATTCAGAATCTGAGGCCTTTGGAACAGGAGGTGGGAGGTGCTTCATCTCTTCCACGAAGGAAGCAATTTCAACTAGTACACAGGCACCCAAGCTGACTGTGGAAACCACACGAGGGACTGAGACCTTTAGAGCCATACTGGCTATCTTAATCACACAGTGTGTACAGGTAAGTCTCAGAGAGGCTGATCTGAAAAACTCCAGTGGGGAAAACCATTAGCCCATCTCCTTTCATTCATTCACTTGGTCAATGAGCTGCCCATCTATTTTGATCATCCCTGTAACCATTCTTTTTTTTTTTCCCAGAGAGTTATCAAGTACTTTCTATTTGTCAAAAGAGCTTGAGTTTGGGGCTTGGGTGACAAATGAACAAGAATCCTACTCTTTAAAAGCTGCTATAGATAATCTGGGAATATTCAACTCACCCATGAGCACTCTGCATAGCCCCAAGACGCCCTCTCTACTTTCCAGAACAGTACCCTGTGTTCTTCCAGGCTGCTGCACCTTGTCAGGGGACTCCCTGGCCTCATGGCTTCTGGGTGTATTTGGTCAAGGAGCAGCATTGAGAGATGAAGAGGGTAGAGAGAGACATCAAAATGAGAATTCTGTTCTCACCTCTCTCTGTGAAAAGACACCAAGGATTGGCTGGGTTCCCCTACCGGTTAACTCCCATCAGGTCTTTTTGCTTTTGTTTGCCTTCTAAACATACACACACACACACACACACACACACACACACACACACACACACACACAGAGAGAGAGAGAGAGAGAGAGAGAGAGAGAGAGAGAGAGA
>NC_022015.1:6798053-6825968 GCF_000317375.1 Microtus ochrogaster | reverse complement strand
TTTGTATTCTGTGAATATGTTTTACTACCATTGGTTAATAAAAAAGCTGCTTTGGCCTATTGCATGGCAGAATATAGCAAGGCTGGGAGAGTTATATATAGAAAGTAGGCAGAGATAGAGAGATGCCATGTAGCTGCTGAAGGAGACAGATGTTGGACCCTTACCAGTAAGCCACAGCCTCGTGCTGATACAGATTAGTAGAAATGAGTTAATTTAAGATGTAAGAATTAGTTAATAAGAAGCCAGAGCTTATAGGCCAAGCAGTGTTGTAATTAATATAGTTTCTGTGTGATTATTCAGGTCTGGGCAGCTGGGAAACGAACAAGCAGGCTCCTATTATAAAATGGCATGCCAAAGTGGGGCAACTATATCCACATAAAATCTGAGCTCTCTCAGGTGTCTTGGGAAGAAAGTCTAGACACAAAAGAACAGAGTTAAACACAACTTCTTGGTAGGCACATTTTTTTTTCCAGATAGGCTGTCTTTGTGGGCTCTAAACAGAGGTATGGCTTAAGAAATAGCAGCTTCCTGATTACTCTGTCTCTTTTGGGAGGTCCTGCACTTAAATGGGACTTGTGAGCAGTGTGCTATTAGTTGCTTAATGGCAACATAGACCTGCTGTGTTCCTGGAGCTGGGGCAGTGAACATGGCTAGGAGAGGTGGTGAACATACCTCTGCCATGTTGGACTGGGTGGAGTAAACAGGCAGGGCAGCAGAGCTGGTCTTAGCCAAGCCAGCTTTGCACTTAAAAAAAAAAAAAAGAAGCACTCCTGGTCACAAAATGATTACAGATACACAATAAAGATAGACTCAGATTAAAAAAAAAAAACTCTAAATGGGTCACAGCATGTTTTAAAAATGTACATAGGCTTGGCCAAGAGAAGAAAAAGAGTATAGATAGCTATAAAAAGAAATAAATAGTTTTTAAAAATAAAACAAAGTCTTTAAAGAGACAGTAAAAATAATGTAAAAAAGTACAGACAATCATAGATTAAAGAAAAATAAGCCATGAAAAGATGGAATATACTCGATATACTCAGAGAGTCCAGATTATGTATAGTTTTGTGCTTTCTTTGAATTTTTTTGACTGCAGAGAGGCATTGTTTCTGGGGATTGCAAAGTTAAACTAACATAAAGCTATCTTGACTTCAAAAATTGGATTTGAGGATGTGTTGTTTTAGGTTCTGCTTTTGTTTCCACAGAAGATGAGAACCTGTGGATTCCTTCCAGGCTAATGTGAAAGATCTAATGTGAACCCTAAAATACTTCAGCCCAAAAACAGTAGGAATCATTTTGGAGAAAACTATGCCCAAATTCCCCAAATGATTATTTATAAATGTTTGTTTTCATTTAAAGGGGGTTGATTATAAATGGTTAAATGGTCACAGTCAATCACTCTTTTAAAAAGGGGAGAGATATGATATAGAGATGAATACTTTGCATTGGTATGGACTTTGGTCTATTGATACAAATTTAAGGTTGCTTTGCTACACTGTATATGTATTTCTGCTCTTGTTTAAGGTATTTTGTTTGTACAGCTTATTTCAAGCTATAATGTATAATTAAGAAATACATATTAATAGATAGTCATCTGTAATAATCAAACTTTTAATTATTTTAGTTAGGTTTTCTAGATACACAGAGTTATATTTCAGTTACATAGATAATGTTCAGCACTCCAAAGACATACAGAATATGGCATTTAAAGATTCTAAGAACTTAGGTTTATCTCAATTGTTGAAGGAGTTGCGGGCCTCTTCCCACAGCCCGACTCCTGGCCGCCTGGCTAGCTTATGCCCCGAAATAACAACACACAAATTGTATTCATTTAAACACTGCCTGGCTCATTAGCTCTAGCTTCTTACTGGCTAATTCTTACACCTTGATTACCCATTTCTATTAATGTGTGTAGCACCCCAAGGTGTGCTTACCGGGAAGATTCTAGCCTACGTCCATCCTGGGTCGGAGCTTCATCGTGTCTGCCTGGGAGAGGGGAGCATGGCATCTGAGCTCACTTCCTCTTCCTCCCAGCATTCTGTTCTGTTTACTCCACCCACCTATGTTCTAACCTATCAGGGCCAAGCAGTTTCTTTATTAATTAACCAATGACCCTACTCCATCACTCAATAGTGAGACACATCTGCTTCTAGCAGCATCAATTGCTTCAGGAGGATGATGGGCATTGAAGAGACTTCCTATAGAGTTTGCTAGCCATTTGAGTGAGAAACTGCTCTTGCCTGAATTGCTCGATGATATGCTGTATGAACTGGACATGCAGGACCCACAGAAATGATGACTAAACTTGTCTAAAGTTAAGACAGTCCCTTAGGGTTCCTACTTCATAAAAGAGTCTGCCAGACACTCTGCAGGACACAGAAGAAAGTGACTGACAAACTGCCAATATAGGCAAAGCAGTCTTTCAAATTTCCTGATTCATGGAAAAGTTTGCTAGATACTATGGGCCTATAGGCTGAAGATGGATGCCTCAATGTTACAGAAGAACTTTGGGTGACTGTCCAGGCAGTGAGATGTATCTGCCAGTTCTAAAGCTTTGGAAGATGCTTATAATGCACTTCCTGTTATTTAGGTAACATTATATCCTTCTGAGGTCTTTGAAGAGTTGAAGACAAATAGTTATGGTTAAAGTTTTCCTTAGTTATGATAAAAGATAAATCAGATGCAAAACTTTAGAGTCACAAAAATAGGATAGATGATAAAGTATTTTCCTTAATTTGCCAAATGTAAATAGACTAAATATTGTAACTATAATTCTTGCTTAATAGCTGTTTTGTATATGTAATGTTACTATCTTAAAGTTAAAATCTTCCTTTTTATTTCGACAGAAAAGGGGAGATGATGTGAAATTTTCCTCTGTATGTTTTACTACTGTATGTATGTGAATATTTTACTATTATTGGTTAATAAAAGAAGCTGTTTCATCCTACATCAGGGCAGAATATAGCCAGATTGGAAGAATTATCTATAGAGAGATTAGACAGAGTCAAAGAGATGCCATGTAGCTGCTGAAGGAGACAAAGGCATACCCTTACCAGAAAGCCACAGCCTTGTGCCAATACACAGATTAATAGAAATGGGTTAATTTAAGATGTAACAGTTAGTTAATAAGAAGCCTGAGCTAATAGGCCAAGTAGTGTAGTAATTAATATAGTTTCTGTGTCAGTCCTGGGCGACTGGGAAACAAATAAGCAGTCTTTTATTACAGGTAGGTGAAGGAGATCTAGGAGGAGTTGGAGTACAGAAAAAGCATGAATAGCATTTATTTTATAAAATTTTTCAATAAAAATATTTAGTGCCAAAGATGCAAAATATTTAATGAACGTTTCAATATGTGCTGCTAGGATAATATTCTCTAAGTAAATTTGGTTAAATAAAGTACGTCAATGAGGACCTTAAAATTTTAGCATCTGACCTGGTCCACCAAGGAATTGAGGACACCGGAAAATGATCTGTGACCATATTTCTCACAGTTGGGATTTGGAGAACTCCAAAGACATGAACATATGGCATAAACGAAATATGGAAAAGAAGTATGGCTTTTGAAACTTGCATGTGTCTGGGAATATGTAGATCCATGTCTTTTGAGTTTTTATGCATACATCTTGTATGACATAAAGGGCACTTGCTGATTCAAAAGTAACTTTTTCCATTAAAAAAACTATATATGTACTCATCTATGTATGCTCAGAGAACCATCACAAAAGCTGGAATTTTACATGAATCAGCTTTTATCTCTGAGGCATAAAAATTTATGTAAAATTCTAGCTTTTGTGATAGTTCTCTGAGCACATGCTATTTTCCCTATTGGAACAAGACTTTCTAATGTCTTATTTAATCCATAAAATTATATACAATTCACAGCAGCAACCTTATCCTACTATTTTAGCTATTGAAAGGTAAGATGATCTTGTGAACTTGGATTTCTCTCTTTTAAGCAAAGCAACAGAGGACCTGAGTATCAGTAGACACATAGCCTAGGACACTGTCTCTGAAGTTCTGAGTGAGCATTGTGATGCCATTCTTCTTCCAATAGGCTTTTTAAGATTCCCTCACTGCTTCCAAGACTAGCAGGCTAACATCTCTACCCAACCAGAGCAAAGCTCTCCTGGGCAGAAGAGAAGTTCCCAAGGCACCAGATTCCATCCCTTTGTTCTCTAATGTCCATTAAGTATATCAGCCCTTCTCTAACACAGAATAGTGTTTTAATTAATACTTATCAAGTTAATGGATGACTAAGTAAATAGACAGGAATCTTTGCTAATCTATAATATGTTTTATAAAAGCTCGTGTCTAATGCCTTGTGAGAACCTGCTGACATATAAACTCCAAAGGGGACTTGCTGTCGTACAAAGACAACATGGTGTGCAAACAGAAATGGGAGCCTCCCCTCCAGTTCTTGTTTATATTTCTTATAGTTTCCATAAACACTTTCTTAAGCCCCCCCCCATCCATTCCTATCCACATGATCACAGCTTCTCATTTGTTAAGGACCTGGCTGCATCAGTTTTTCACTACGGACAAGAGGATTCCCTCTACATCTCCCCAGGGCCAGAGCCAAGTATTTTGTTATCATCTGTGTCTTGTCCCCAAGTCAAAGTCGAAATTATTCTAGCCATTCCAAGCATTGTGAAAAATTGAGGAACTCAAATGAAAGTAACTTCTCACCATCTATCTAAAATGCTTCAGATCCTTATCATGGGGATTCTCCATGCTTGTCCACATAGAGGCTGGCTGGGCACTCTGTGCCCTAAGCTAATTTGGTAGTATGGGTCCTAGCCTATCAGGTGCATTCACATGGCTGACTGTCAATCAGACCTCACTAGGTAGCAACCTGACACTGACTTTGAAAGTAATCAGGCTCAGACAAAGAAAATTCCAGGGGCAAACGAAGGGACATGTGACAAAGGTCTTAGGGCCCAGAATGTGGCTATAAGAAAGTGCTTTGAGTATTTTAAGCACCTAATTGACCACTGTGAAATGAGAGGTGACAATAGGTGAACAGCACCAAGAATGGGGTGAAACTGCCTAAGCGTCTTCCACAGCGCTAGTCACGTCTGGCCTCCGGCGACATGAAATTCCCAGGACAAATCCACAGCTTTCTTCAGGACTGAATGGTTAAGACTGTAGCAACCGTGGAGAGCAGAAACGCTGCAGGTCCAGAGCTGGAAACCCAGCCCCTGGCTGAGCTCAGTAGACCCACCCTTAAAGTTCTCTCTCTGAACATCCCCATCCCTTCCTGCATCAGGTCTATCCTGAGCCTGTGGCAAATGATTCTGAAGACAATTAACTGTTCATAAGCTTCAACTGTTTCTCCCAGCACAGCATGTAAAGACCATGTTAGAAATGCAAAATAGACCATCTAACTAAGGTCCCAGGGCCAGACATGGGAATGCTCTCTTCAAGTCGCTGGTCAGGAGAGTTGAAGAGACTCCAAAAATAGTATAGGCTATTGCCACTGCCCTTGGTTGTGTTGAAGAACTTGAATGTTCTTTGCTAAAGACATGACATACTTCAGACTCAGATACAGAGGAATTGATCCGGACCTGACCTGGAAAAGTCCTCGCTGAAGACTAGCTCTCATAGCATCAGAAGGTGCCATGCAAGTTGCCAAGGGAGAGAAGCATTCAGTAATCCTACTCAGATGTAAGTCATCTGAACCACAACAATGACCAATATGACAAGATATTCCCAAGCGTGCAATAGTGACATTTATATCTTAGGGTCAACTGGCAACCATCTAACTGGACTTAAGTTCTACTCAATAAGAGGGAATTCATGCCTGGTACTGAAAATCTAGCCACCTAGCCATTGCTGGTGAGGTGATGAACCCCAAAGGAGAACTTAATACCACTGCTTTCCTAAGCCATAATAGTTTCTAACTTCATTTTAAATTGTTATCTTAATACCCGAGAGAAATATAGCTCTCACCACTCACCAAAGAAGCTTCTTCTTCCAGCAAAATGGAGATCATTAAAGAAAGCTACAACTTGCCAAAATTAACAGAACAATTGGGTATATGGTGTCCAGCTCCAGCTGATAAATCTATCATACAGCCTTTACACAAATGCTCAGGGAATGTCCCAGATGAGAGGTGGAAAGACGGTAAGAGCCAGAGGACTAGGGCAGAATGTCTGCTATAAGACAGTGTCATCTATATATGACAAGGAAGCTATATCTGGATGATGTCAACAGTATGGTTTTCTAAACAAGACCTTAAAAGTGACAGACAATACCAATTGACATTCCAGCCTGGATGGGGAGATTCTCACAAGGTTTCATCCCAGAAGAAAACCTCCAGGTAATTAATATTTACTAAGGGAGGGTGATCAGCCTTCTCCAGAGAAGAGACCCCCAACAAGTCATCTAATACCAAGAGAAATGAATATTTTGAGACTAGGTGGAATTTGCACTTGGGGCTCAAAAATTAGATATGAGCATTCCACTCCACTGGGGCATTACTGGGGCATTAGCCTCTCCGTCTGCTTTTATCTTCGCTGGCTGTTTCCTGAGCTGTTTTACTCTTTAGGCAGCCATTCCTGCTTGGACATCTGCTCACTATTTGTTTTCTACTTCTCTGTCTAGGCTTTCTGATGAGACCTGCTTGGCTTGTTTCATGGGCATTTAGTTGGTACTCACCAGAGCTCTCCTCTGTCTCAGTATGGCCTCCCCTGGCATTTAAGCAATCTGCTGAGGCCATCTTGTGGGCCCCACCCACAGGGTACCCACTGCTTAGGAAGGAGAAATGGGAAAGGAAGGGCAGAGTTGAAATGTGCTCTGTAATAGAAAGCAGCACAGCCGTTGCGATCTGATGGTGTCAAGAAGTCATCGCTCTCCTGAGTCCTGCCTTTCACCTCCCACCATGGCTCATAGATACCTGCATTTTTCAAAAGGAGAGAACGCTCCAGAGTCAACGATGTTGAGCAATGTTTCCTGGGAGGAAAAAAAGTCATAGTGGATGTACTGTTTGGGAAAACACTAGATGCGGGAGCTAAAAGTAATCCATCACAAATTTTTGGAAGAATCTAGTAGTCATTATCTCAGTTAATACAACATCCTATAATACATTTACCACCAAGATCATCATTTCACAGAGAGAGGTATCGAGGACCCCAGAGACTGAAGAAAATACTTCTTAGGCTGAGTAGTTCGATATTAGAAGAACTGGGTGTCAAAACCTGTTTTTTCTGATCCTATCATGAGTCAATGTATTTCTGTAGAAAGGACTGGAGAATTGAGACTCTCAAGCACTTAACCTTTCACTCAGGGTTAGCACTCAACCAGACCTCTATGCAACATCAAGTATGAGGTCAGCTCACCAGGGTTCAGAATCAGGTTAGTGATACAGAGAACTTTTAGAGGAACTTTGTTTTCCTATCTTTTACTCACACCTAACTGAGTAGAAAACCCTTCACTGACAGGGAAAGAATACAGAATTCAGTGCAGGAAAGAATACTGAGGAGAAGGGAAAGAACTCCAAGGAAGGTTCTTTCAGAGATTAAACAGAGGTTGGGATTGAAAGGGGCAAATGGACAGATTGGGCATTGTATGAACAGCACTGTTTTTTAAGTACTTAAAAGAAATTGATGCTGATTCAAATCTCTTTAAGGTAGACTCCTACAGTCTTTCAGACACTAGAATGCTCCCAGGATGTGGAACAGAACAAAACAGAGCCACCCTCATGGCCACCCAGTTACCCTGTGGCTGTCAACCTCAGTGGTGTGTGTGAGGAATTCGCTTTAAAAGGAGAGCTTGCATAATTTCAAGTGGTATTAATTTGTATAAAATAACCTACTCTGCTGAAAGACACAGTGTTTGGATTTGGTGCTTAAATGATACTTTTGGAGTGAAAATTAGCATTAAGTAATAAATGACTCCAACAAAAATAGTGTTTTATTGTATTAATGGGAACAATCATCAGCCAACATCACGTAATGTAGTGAAGGTGTTCCGTTCCCGGGACTCGCACTTTGTGGTTTCAAATACTATACTGAGGGTTGGTTATAATAACTGAAAAATAAAGTCATTACCTTGGTGTCACAGTACTCTGAAACAGAAGAAAAGAAATGAGTACATGTTTAAGTATGTTTGCTTTTAAAACTATGGGTCTGGCCAAATTATGGGGTCACATAACTGAGTTGGAGTTGCAGAGAAATTGAGGCAGTAAAATATTTCTAGATATACAGTGACCAAAACTTAATCCAATGAGTTTTGATTGCCTCAGCTCAGAAACTCACACATGTGCGCGCGCACACACACACACACACACACACTGCATCAAGTATGCCTTCACAACAATGAAAGTATCCCACAATGCCTCAGCTCAGTCGCTAAACTATTGTATGTTATAAACTGAAGTGTTTTATTCTATTTTGGCTGTGGTAGAAACAAAATGGTTTAATGTGAGAAAACAGAGACTTCTGATCTATTTCTCCATCTTTCCTCGGTGGAAGTATCAAATTAATGTATCTTTGGGTTGTATTTCTTTCTAACATTTTAAAACTTGTTGTTTGAGTTGCTGATTTGGCTTTCGTTTTTAAAACATCATTAAATGGATTTGGGCATGGGATGAGGACCATTTCTAATGTGGCCCTAAACTTACTTCAGTTTTTCTCACCACATATGTATGCAAAGTTGGTGATGAAAAAAATCAAAATATAAACCAACTCTGAAAGATGTTGAAGATGATAATCTATATGTCAAATATCCAACTGAAATGTAATTCTTTGTGTAAAAATCAAGATGCACTCTTAAAGTCAATCTGCCTCTGTCATTAATGCTAAGACTAGATACAGAGCAAAGACAACTCTCTTTATGGTTTCTCATCACTAGATACTTTATTCACAGACATATTTCGTAGACCTATATACCAGGGCTGAAGAAAACTTCTCAGGTGAAAAGGGGTCATGAATAGGAAAAGTTTAAAGTCCTCAGCAAGGGTTAATTTTGGGTGCTAATTTCAGCCCACCTGCTAGCAGGGTAAAGGGTCATGTGAACAGTAAGCAACTGGAGACGACATTGCCATATTACTGGTTGTGGAAATTTCAATTCCACCATACTGTCTGATCCTATAAGTCTCCAGGGAGGAGACAGCAGACTACAGAAAGACAGACAGCCCTATGTCTTCATCTGAACCATCACAGGGCCATGAATAAGTGGCCATTCTCCCTGAGCTTCAGTGTCTTCATATGTAAACTTGCTTCCTGAGCAAGAGATAATATGTGTTTGTTCTCCTAACTAGGGATTTCAAGGAGACAGTGGGGGAGGACACCATAAAGTCAAGTGGGAACACCCCATAAAGAAAACTCCCATTTTTCTAGAGTTGGCATAATGAGAAATCTAGAGGGACACTAAAGTCTTCAGTTGGCGGCAAAGAGAGAAAGATTGGAGCAATCCTGAATCCTTGAAAATGGATACTGGGCAAGAGTAGGGCTTGAAGACTACCAGAAACAAATGCATTCTATGGACACCAAGGAAGCAGAAAGCAAACGAGAAGGATATAATACTCCAGGATTAATTTCTGGAATGCAAATTTGGTTGAATGTCATAGTCATTCCACTCTGTACATGAGCATGCTAACAGAATGCTGTATAATGTAACTATATACACTATTTTAGGTTATGGAGTTATGTCTCTACAGACATCAGACTGCTTAAATTTAAGCCTTGGAGATTTCCTCTTCAGGCTCTATCTCTCCCTGCCATCGTCCCCTTATCTAAATTCCTTGTCCTTTCAAGGTCCTCCATTAGACTGGCGACTTAGCTCTGCTCTGAAGGGAAGGGAGGTTTTATCTTCACATAAGTCAGGCTCTGGATCAGGAAGAAGATGAGGATCTCTGAAGAGACCCAAATCATAACAACTTCTGGAAAATCTACAGGCACTGGGAACCAGAGGGAGAAAGGTCTGGAAAGACACAGCAGTCATTACAACTTACGGTTGGGATGAGATAGCCAAGGTGGCATATTTATGGGGCATTTTTCAGCTCGAGGTCAAGATTCTCAATGATGACTATTGATTGACTGGCTGACTGGGTAGGTGAATCAGAACCAAGGAATGAACAAGGCCATAAAATGAATGATTTGTCATCAAAACCTGAGCTGCGAGTTCCTCATTCCTTTCTATATTGTTGCCTAACTGGATGCAGAAATGCCATGCTGGTGGCAAAGAGTCCATGCCTATGTCGGACGCTTTTGCTTTTAGATTTAACCTTTTAAATTTCTCATTTCTGTTTTTTTTTTCTTTTTCTTCTTGAATGGTACCCTTGGTTCCATTTCTTACCCTAAGGACTCTGTATGCCTTTTCATTCCTTCCCCATACCCTGGGAAAAGACCTGTAGAAGATCCCCCTTCCTTCTTTTCCTCTTCCTCCTCTTCATCTTCTTCCTCCATCTCCTCCTCCCTTTCCTCTTCCCCAGGCTTACCCTTCATCCCTCATGTGACTGCCCATCTTTTAAGCTCAAGCACAGTGGGCACCTTTGAAGAATGAGTGCATGGCTGCTGTTGGGTCCCCAGCGAGGCCAATTCATTAATCTCTCTTATGTTATTCGTGCTCAGGCTCAGGTTGATGTGTTTCTGATTAATGAGGCATATGCTATCTACTGTGAAACAATTGAAGAGTATCCTTCTCATTCCAGTGAATTGTGTCACAGAGCTAATTATGAGGTGACCTTCCTTAAGCAGGGGAGACCAGGTGTTCAAGCCTTACCTGACAATTGTTTTTCAGAAACAATGACTCAATGATGCCTGGAGACCTCTAAGACCTGAGTCTGACCTTCAGAGCAGATCTCACTCAGTTACATGCTCTGCCCTTAATCAAAACTCCTGGGCACCACTTTCTCCATCCTCCCTTTCCATATGAGGCAACATGATAAAGAAGAAAGAAGCTGTGGTAGCTGACAGATATGAATTCAAGATCTTTGTAGACTTGAACGTCATGTAGGGTCTCTGAAAGTAAAGAAAACAATCGGCAGTCCACAGGCTTATCGTTAGGGCTTTGAGGAAGAGTGCAGTACCAAGAGCGGTACTGTGTGGAGAGGAGCCCAGGCATAGGGTTCCACCCTTGCCTTTCCCTTTTCATTGGACATGGCTGAGAGTCTGATTACACTGAATCCCCCTGAGCTCCCCAGCTTAGAACTTAAATGGGTAACTCAGTCATTAAAACAGTCCAGCACAAATGCTGGCCAACGTCAGTGAGCAGAACCATTTTTGGGGCACTTCAGAACTGAGGGACATTCTGGGTTGGGGCCTTTGGTGACTCACAGAAAGGAGGTTATGTTCAATGTTTTAGCATATTCTCTGCAGACGGTTCTGATCAAAAATCAGTGAACTCCATTATTTGGGCATAGCTAAAGGCTCATTGGGAAGACGGGGAACTTTCTCTTAGGGTTTCAATTCTGAGGCAGTCTAGTGGAGAAGCCCCAACCTCATGCTTCTCGGAACTATCCCTCATAGAGGAGTTTCCTTGAATCCATCTCTTCCACAGCATTGGCTAAGGAAATTGGTGCTCATGATTCTTTAAGAAACAGAAAATGGGCCTTGCAGCCCATGTTTGTCACCCTTGTATCACCTGTGCTCCTTGAGGGAGCAACTCTCCTAATTTTGTACCTTCAGAGTCACAGTACTGGAGAAGCTAGGTCACTAGTTCTGAAAACTGAGTAACTGATTTGTGTCCCAAACTCTTTGAGTTTTACTTAGAAACTTTGACTAGAACACTCCCCCAAAGACCCTGTCACCTCACAATGATGATATTGTCACTCCCCATTATGTCTCAGTTTACTGTTCATTAATATCAGAGGGCACCCTTCTGCCCTTGGCATTTCTGTCCTGCAGTAATTCCGGGAGTCAGACTTGAGGCCGATTTGTAGAGCAAAGACTTAAGACTAATCGTGAAGGGTATGTGTGAGCAGGCAGGTTGAGGTAAGGGATATAGGGAGTTGGCAAGAGGCCAAAAGGCCAAACCCGAAGGACAGAGGGAAGTGGACTGAAATGTTTCCACAGTTGTGCAGGTCCAATGGATAGTAATGGGGTGAAAATTATCCCAGACTCCAGAGGAGACAGGATCTTGTTAAATGGCTAGATGCATTATTCAACTTCTTTGAGCGTGAATGTCTCCATTTGTTAGATACGGCTATTCAGACTCCAACCTTACCATGATAATTTAAAAATAGCACGCTGGCTGTTCCTGAATGGCCAAGGCTATATAGGCATGGGGAACATGGGGAAATCTACAGGCTTAGGGTGTGGAAGATGAATGAAGGAGCAGATCACAACTTAGGACACGAAGTGTACTGCTGCTTTGGAGTAATGTCGTTAACAGCATAAAATTTGATCGGGTGGTATGCTGGATCCATTAGAAATCTGGTAGCCATCATTGAGAGGTTTACAAATTAAATCCTTCATGCTCTCCCCACCCCAGTTACATTTCTTTCATAAGGCTCGCTCTAATTCTGATATTGCAGATGCTCTGCTCATGTGGAACATCCGAGCTCCAGATCTGGTGACAGATCATGGTCAGCTGGCCTCAGTGGAGGTGGCTGGAAGGGAGGACAGATGTTGGCAATGCTAATGGATGCAGGCTGCTGCCTTCCCACCTCTGGGTCCATGCACTCGGGATCCATATTGCATCACAAATAGATCTCTTATGTTCTCTCTTCGAACTTCATCCAAGCTGCCAGCTTCCAAGGGAGGCAGCAATTCGTTGAGGCACATCCATCAAACCAGTGGAGTCACTTCTGCTTGCTTCTGATTGGATTCATAAATTGGTTTTCCACAGTCGTCTCGTTCAGAGAATTGACAAGCTCCTCCTGAACTCATGAATTTGGGAGGAAATGAGCCAAAGGGATTGAGGAGTCCAAATCTGAATTGAACTGTGGTATGTTTTCTCTCCAACTTCCATTAATAATTTCAGGAGAAAGTTTACAGAGCCATGAAAAGGACCCACACGTTGCTGGATCAGAACATCTGTATTAGGGTTTAGCCATTTAAAAAATTATACAGACATTAGGG
Organism: Microtus ochrogaster; assembly: GCF_000317375.1. Taxonomy (NCBI): domain Eukaryota; kingdom Metazoa; phylum Chordata; class Mammalia; order Rodentia; family Cricetidae; genus Microtus; species Microtus ochrogaster. The sequence continues at coordinate 6,812,949 of NC_022015.1, read as the reverse complement.
AACATAGAACTAGAGACCCATTCTATTTACGTGCTTAGCTCCTTGCCAAGGAAATCAGCGAATTTCATTCACTTATTTAGCAAATATTTACAGCATTGGATTTATACTAGACATTGCTTTAGGCACTGGGATGCACAAAGAAATAAAAAACGCTGCCCTTGGATGAGATTGGGATGTACGTAAAGCTTATGTAGCTGTGAGTAAGTAAGATAGATGTGGGGGACGGGGTGCGCATGGGAGCTTCCCAAATGCCTTTACCCAATTTCTTAACCTTTTGAAGAATTATTGTCATTTTAGATCCTTTCTTGGGTGACATGTTGGACACAGTAGCACCCTGTGGCATGAAACCCGACAGCTTTACCAAACACATAGATTTTGGAAGACTCAGCCTTGAATTACTAGACCAAACTTCTCAGGCATGAAGTCCAGGAGTTTTTATTTTAAACCTGCACTGTGGCTTTCATGGGACTGATACACAAAAATCAGTCAAAAGAAGGGGTGTCTGAGAAGTCGCCTCGTGCGGAGCCTGGAGATTTTGGAAAAGCAAACATAGGTGTGAAAACTAGTTCTATCATTTACAAGCAGTGTGGCCAGAAGCAAGTCATGTGTCTCTAATGTCTTCATCCGTAGAACGTGGATAACAGGATTCTCTGAAGGTTGTGTTGCTATGTGGTGCAATGCTATTTTCTGCAATTAATACATCATTTGCTGGTAGCTCTGAAAAAATTCCTTTTCAAGCATAGCTAAAAAAATTCCATTATTTAATACTTGAGTGGTGGTTTCTTCATGAAAAATCTATGGGGGCAGGGAGGGAATGAAAGAGAGGGGGGAGGATATGTGTACATCTGTGTAGGTGTGTTTGTGTTTTTCTGTTTGCACTGCATAGGAGAGCACTGTCCACATCTATACTTATCCAATATCTACTTAGACATTTCTTCTAAAAATTTGAATTCTACGTCAGTAGCAGCCAGTATTTCTAAATTATTTCCCTGAAGTAAAACTTAGCATTAACTGGGTAGTGCTAACATCTGACCAATACTTAAAATGGCTCATTTCTTAGTATCATTTTGGTTCCTACCCAATTACTTTGATTAGCATTAAATTTAATAATATGAACATCATGCATTTGTATGTTACTTTATAATTTTTTGAAATACATCACATATCTTTGGATCTTCACAACTACCCTGGGAGTTAATCAAGGCAGACATAATTATTTTAGTATCACAGAGGAAAATGCTGAAATTCATAGAGGTAAAATAATATAGCCATGTACCATAAATTCAGGAACAAAGATTAGGCTACAACCCAAATTAGCCCAGGGCCATTGTTAATACCAGATACTTCTCACTAGAGACCCAGGCCTTGAAGGAAAGAGAGACGCTATCTGTGATATAGTGAATCCAGCCTCACTGAGCATGCCAAGAGCCTACAGCTATCACAGCCCATGTGTTTATTTTTGGAGAAGGGAATGATCATGAGAATGAACTGCAGTGATATATAAACCCACTACATAGATAATTAGATAGAAATAAAAATGTATATAGACTACAAAGGAATACAGGCTAGCATCATTAACGCTTTTGAGAATCTAGACAGAAAGTCTCCTACTGAAGTAGGGCCACCAGTGGTGATACAGAAAGCTAGGCTGATGGTACTGAGTATATGAATTGCCTATAACAGTAGAGGTCTAATGATCTGAGTGAGAAAACACTCCACAAGACAGTTTGAGAGACTGAGACAAGGTATAAGCCAGGTAGATCATAAATATCAGTCACTAGTGGGGCTGGATGACCTAGGCCTGTAAGTCCAGCACTCTGGAGGCTGAAGCTGGGAGATTGAAAGCTCAAGATTTGCCTAGGCTGCAGAGGGAGTTCAAAGCAAAAGTGGATAACTTAGTAAGATGCTGTGTCCAAAGAAAGTAAAAGTGAGGCTTAGGGATATGCGTTGCTGGTACATAGAGCATTGGCTCAGAATTCACAAGGTGTTGAGTTTAATCCACAACACCACATAAACAAATCACATAACACACACACACACACACACACTGTATGAAATATGGATAAACTGAGTGATTTATGATTGGAACTAAGCTAAGCATGTAGCAGGGCACTCCCATGATCAACTCATTTGGAGTTGAACATTTGGTAAAGGCAAAAGACAGAAGAACAGGCACAATTCCTTTAATGTCTTCTTTTGAGGAACAATTTTAAATGCCAGGGAAGTAGTTATTATAAAATAATAGCCAAGTATTATGTATAGTGTAATAGAAGAGATTCAGGGAGCATTACTCATGTTCCCATGGTGTCACAATCAACATCAGGATATGGAAGGCAGATGCGCAAGCAAAAGGGGCTGTTCATTGAATCCCTGCACATTCTAAATGCATTATCTTGCTTCAGGAAACTTCTATGGTAGGTGCTATTTCTAATTACATTTTAAAGACACCCAATTTGGAATTCAGAGAGATTAAATCACACAGCTTCTGTGAGGTGCCTATGTCTTCTGCCCAGGTCTCTTTCTCCAGCTTTGGAAGGTTTAGAGACAGTTCCCCTTTCACCACCCGCTTGAGCTCAGTCCATCTTCAGAGAGCTGAAATGGAGAGACACTGAAGGGTCGGGTTCCCTGTGAGGTCCTCTGTTAGGCAGAGGGAGTGAAGGGCCAGAGACTTAGGCACCAATAAGCAGTTTCTTAGGACTGGAAGAAAGCATGTGGGTGACGAGTTCCAGGAGTGAGAAACAGAGACTCTAACTGGAGTCACAGCTGAAGCAGCTCAGGAGGTAGGAATTGTGGGACCAGAACACAGGGTAGCTGACTGTTTAATGCATATCTCCCCAGTTCCGTGGGAAGCTGGCTATAATCTGAACATGCAGCAGACTGTCGTTCTCTGCCATCTCCTTAGGAGGAACAATGTTTGCTAGCCAATATGTGGCTCGGCAAAAGAGGATCCATCCTCTACCTGGACAGCACTCTCCAGTTCTCTTGCTCTCTTGCTCCTCTCCAAGTTCAAAAGCCCAGGACTGTGAGTATGTCTGGCTGAACCAGTCATGGTGTGCTTTGAACTGGGTTGTGGTCATATGTGGAGGTCAGCGAACCAAAGTGAAAAGGTCTTCCTAGGCCAGCAGCTGGAAGCTGGGAATAACATACTCTGAACAGAGACATGCCTAGTAACCCTCTCAGGGAAGCTGAACTCCTCTGTGAGTTCAACACAGGCCATGTTTCTCATCTCTGGACCTCTCAGACTAAAGAATATGTAGCCCAGAGGTGAGCAGCTCCTGCCTATCCTGCTGGAGTCACCCTCATGTCTCTGAGCACTTGGCTCTATATCCGGGCGTCTCCTTTAACTAACTCATTTCTTCAGTACAGCCACAACCCTTTATTGTATTGTACTCTGTTGTGTTGTCCTCTGCCCCACTGGCCTATCTATGTCAGGGTTCAGATGAAGAGAATTTCTGCTGGGATTAGTTTACAAAGGCAAAATGAGGGAGATGGTTGGGCCACATCTCTCAGACAAAAGCAGTCCAGGAGCTACTTTATTTTGAAGTCCATAAGACGACAGGAGGAGCTGACTCTGAAGTTTTCTAGCTTTGTGACTTGTCTTAAGTTCCTAGACATTGTGACTCTCAGTTTCCTTCCATCGGAACACTGCTATCTACTACATCAGGTTACTGAGAAGATTAAACTTTTTTTTCTAGTACAGAACAAGATAGTCCCTCTAGAGAAACTACACCTCTCCAAAGCATGATTCCTGGTAACTGTATTTGTGGTAGGCTAGTCTCCAATAGCCTGAGCTAGACACCTGACTACCTAGGTGGTCTTAAATAAATTATTTGAGCTCTGTGCCTCAGTTTCTTCATCTTAGTGGAAATGATGTGTATATTAACCTTGTAAGGTTAGAGTCAAATTTTCTGTGGGTGTGTACACATGCATATCACTCAGACAAGCTTAATATAGTAAACACTCAAAATGTTAAATATTCACTCTCAAACAATTATTCAACATCCATTATGCCCAGGTACTAGTAGTGCTAGGTTAGGTTTAGAGGTACCAGAGGTGTATAAGACATAGGTAAGGTCTTATGGGGCTCAAAGGAGTGTGGAGCAGAGCCACTGGGTCTATAGCTAAAGTCATTATATTTCCCTAATAGTTATGAAATTTCTTTTTTTATTTCCTGGTAACTGATTTTTTTCTCACTTCTCTTGGGAATACTCTTCTGTCCCCATTCTCTGTTTGCAAACATCTCTCAGACACACAGGACAAGATGTTTTCTGTTTGTCCCTCCTGTCAGATGCTGGGGACTGAGTTACTTCTACCTATGTCCCCAATAATCTCACAAGGCTTTAATCACCAAGAACCTCCCTTACAAGAGAAAGAAACAAAATACCCACAATTATTAATCATACTAGTGTAGTCTTTAATTCTCTAATATTTAATTGCTTAATTTCCAAGGTTATATTTACTTTTGATTAAATTCTTTAAATTTGAAATCTATGCAAAATATGTTCTAAGAATTTTTCGTCTTTTTATGTTAATGAACAGTTAAATGAGCAAAATTGTTTGCAATCACATAATCAACACATCCCACAAAAAAGTCACATTGATGACTCTATAGAATTTATTACAAAACCACAGGACAAGAAGCTTACACTGTGGAATTGGGGCTTTTCTCAGAGAAGTTTTTACAAGCAAGTCGGTTCTAAGACATCTGTTGCTTTGCCACCCTCAGAAGCAGGCAGATACATGGCCAGAACTGAACTGCTTACTTCACCTTGGGAGCTTAGGTAGTGACAGGGCTATTGTGTCAGGTTTTCTCCTTCATTCTGGAGTGACAGCGTCCACCTAGTAGAGCTTCAACAAGGCTCTGAATGTTGGGAATAAGTATCAGGTTGAGGGCAAGAGAACCAGAAACAGGCACAGCCAAAGAAGTAGAGCGAGTTAGAGACCAAGCACAGAGCAAGAAAGCTCTGGCATTTCCTGAAAGAATACTACTAGGTCTGGGAAAAAAAGATGGGAGGGGAGGGGAGAGGAAGGAAGAGAAAGGGTGGGAGGGGAAGTGAGGAGATGGGAGGAGGAAGAGGAATAGGAGTTGGATCAAGAAGTGAGAAGGAGGCAAAGGAACTGGAAGGCAGTGGAGAACCTTTGGTTATAAATAAAAGATAAGTAGAAAGATAAGGATCATTAATAAGAGCTAAATGATAAAGGTAACTGATAGAAAGACTAGGGTACCGGGAGGAAGGAAAAAGGTTGAATCTGAACAAAAGGGAGAAGGGACAGACTTGACCACAACTCACACCAGGACGTTAGTAACAAGTCACCTGCCTCTCCTATAAAGTGATGTCAAGATGCCTCGGACCAGGGCATGGAGAAAATTGAGTGAGGATGTGAACTTTATCAAACACATTGGTTACCAGGACAATACTCTATAAAAGCCACCACGGTCACTCCATGTGGCCTGCATTTTCTGATCTGTTACACGAGCCTCTCATCTCGAGTAAACCAAAATCAAACTTGCAGAATGAGAGGCAGGCACCAAAGCAAAGACGAGCAAAACAGACCCCAGAGAACTGAAAATTCAAGCAGGAGAAGAAAGTCTGTCCACTATGGTGGGCTGAGTCTAACACGGATGTCCATTCCACATGCTTTGTGGGTGAAGACAGGTGGCTTTCAAGCCATGACAGAGTACCCAGAAAGGGGAGCATTTGACCTACAAGGTAAAGAACAGAAAATCCCCAGAGGGAGAGGAGGAAAGGGCTTTTCTCATGGTAAGTGGCACTTGCAACGTAGAGCTGAGAACAGCAAGGCATATACAGTGAACAGGGTGGTAGGAGGATGTGGGGGAGAGAAGTCAGCTCTGGGCTTGAAGGATATCATGGGTGGCACTGTGCTCTGTGATGCATTATGGCACAGGGAGAATTTAAAATAGAAAGTGATAGTCTTGAACTTGGTGTTTAGAAAAAGCCCCCCCCCCCCCACCGAAGCCTGTGCATTAGAGCCAGCTGAGCCTGGATGCAGGAAGCTGGATTTATCAGAGGAAACTGATGATCAAGCTAGAAAGATGGGGTGAGGGTTTCCGTGAGGTCCTGAGCAATTTCTGGGGGTGGGTCTTTGTGAGGATGTTTTCCTCACCATGGCTTCGTCTAGATAACTCTCTCTTAAATTAACAGGAATGAATGGCTTATTTATCAATATTTGTCTAAAACCGAATGTATGAACCCATTTAAAGATGCCGCTGTATATCTTCGTTTGTTTTTAGGTGTGCTGCATAATTCAATAGCAGCTAGTGCTTGGAGGATGGAGATGCTACAGACTCAGGAGAGAGATGCTAGGATAAAGAGCAATATTATGTGGGCATGAGGTACTTCAGTACATAGATTCTGACTGGGGATGGGTGATCGCTCTCTAAAAAAGGTGCTTTATTCAGGGTGCTCATCCATCTGTTAGGGTGGGGATGGGAGGAGATACGGAGTCGGAGTCATGCAGTCTGTGTAAGGATGCACATCCCAGGGAGGCAGTGGAAAGGCAGCCTTGGCCCCTGTGGTCCCTAGGAGCAGAGCAGCAACCAAAGACAGAGGTTACTTTGAGGCAGATTCCTACTCAGTATCAGATGGCAAGGGGAAAAAAGGAATCTGGGACCCAGCAAGCAGATGGTGTCATTATGTAGATCAGGCTGGACTTCAGCAAGCACCCACTGCATTCTAGATACTCTGCCGAGACTTCCAAAGTCCTGTGCTCTTTGCAATCTCACCCTTCCTCTGTGGTTAGTGCTGTTAGATCACTTCTTCACAGACAAGTGGTCCAGCGGGAACAGAGGGAACAGACCCACGATCACTCAGCAGGCAGATGGTAAAGCTGGGACTTAAGTCCATTTCTCGGTCCCCGAAAGCCATGGTGCTTCCCTGGTAAGTATCAAGGCAGCCTGTCATGGAAAACAGGCAACCAGAGGCAGAATGACCAAACACAGGGGAGCCAAAAACAGTATCTGGCTCACCTGGACCATACCAATTCACCAAAAGCAAAATGACACTGAAATAAACACGTGGTAGACTTCCCACGTGCAAAGAATGGCAATAGTAACTAGAATAAAAGGGATTTACCTGTCATTAAAATGTTCCCTTTCCCCCCTTTAAAAAAAAGAGAGAGAAAGAAGAAATAAGCAGAGGATGAAAACCCCTATTTTATGAGGCAGTTTTTCATTGCTGAAAGTTCTGTTTGAGGTATTATTCTCTCGTGTTTTCATGCTGAAACCTATTTGCAAATTATTTTCTCTCTTTTTCTCCACATGAAATGTACCCTCGATTATATGACAAGAAATTATATGGTGCTAATAATTTATTTAAAACCAGATCTCTGTCTCACATTCATCCTGTGTTGTGAAATCAAATAGATGCAGAGGGGGATTTTTTTTCCCCCTGAACTTTCTGACCACCTCTATTGTGCAGGAGAGAGTAATAGCAGGTATTGAGGGTGCCAATTATGCAGTGATGTACAAACCCGCTGGAGAAAAATCTATATGATATTTTAATGCTAGTCAAACAGAACGATGAAGTTTAAATTAGCTTGAAGCTACTAAAAATGCTAACTACGGCTTTGCCCTCATTGTATGTAAGTGTGAAAATAGCTATGCAGAAATGTATCTGTCCATCTTCTCCATGGCTGGGCTGCCTGGAGCCTCTTTCTGTGGATAGGCAAGGCTCCAGTTTTGTTTGTTTGTTGTGCTGTTTCCCCATTTCTCCCTTCATTTTTCACCTCACCCATTTTTTTCTCCTGGTAATCACTCGCCTCCCCTCTTTCTGGTGTTTCACACACCCCTCTCGCTTCCTTTTAGTGGTAACTCATCTTTCACCTCTGTAAACTCAAATAGTCAAAGGATAATAGAATGCAGGGTACCAAAACGGGAAGAGGGGGTCGTTGGTGGGGAAGTCAGCCAAGTTCAACATCTTATTAGTACAGATGGAAGCATGAGCCAGTGGGAAGAGAAAAGACTGGAAAGATTGAAAGAGGACACAATTTATTCGAGGTCACCCAACAATTTCTTTTCTTTTATTTTCTTTTTTTTAGCTTCTCAGGTGCTAGGGTTGTAGGTGTAGGCTACTAAGACTGGCTGCCTAACAGCTTCTTAAGGGCATAATCTGCATGAGGAGTATTTCACCAGGTAACAGAATTTGAATTAGAAAATGGAACCAGGATCCTCACCTCCAGAGTTTTCCCAACATCCTAAAATTCAAATTGTGATATTAATACTTCACTAAACACCCCCTTTCTTTTGAAAACAAAAACCCACCAGAGAATACATATATCTGTCTGCATGTGACTTCATGAGGTGAAGTTGAGCCCTGAAAGGCCCATTCTTACTGTAGGCTGAGGAAATGGAATAGAAAGGGGAAGGGGGCTTCTGAACATTTCTACTGTACGCTGGGTTTCTAATGTCCCTAAATTGGCACTTGTGGGAAAGGCTTCACCTCATCTCACATTATGAGGAGTGAGCACAGGCCATGGGAGAGACCTAGGGAAGAACATGGTGTTGTTGACCTCAAAGGAACAGCTCTGTTTCTCTTCCACTCTTCTGTGTTCTACAGAGCAGGAGCCCAGGGGTCTGCAAACCTCACTGGTCACAGTGTTGGAGAACAACTGAGCTGAAGTCAAGTCTTGCTTTCTCTTTATGGGTGTGACCAGGTCCTCAGCTGTCAATCAAAGCTGCAGACTCAGAGATGGACATACGGAGTTTTGTTAACTAAGAAAACTCACCTAGGGATTTTCAGAAAGTGGCCCCCGAGGGATGGCAGGACCTCACTCAAGGACAATCAAGGCAGCCTGGGTTCACTGTTGATGCAGAGGCTCACGTTTGGAAGGCTACAGCAGAGGAGTTATGTAGAACTCAAGCTGGATTTGGAGTGTTACAAGTTTCAAAATTCACTTTGAAAATGTGACTACATCAGAAAAGATATAAAAATTACATATTTAAAAGTAACTTAGATGGTATGGGAAGTCCTTCTGTGTATATGTGTTGCTTTTGTTGGTTAATGAATAAAAAAGCTGCTTGGACCTATGACAGGGCAGAACAGAGTAAGACGGGAGATAGAGGAGAACAGAAGGTGGAGTTAGGGAGATGTCATACAGCTGCCAAAGGAGAAAGATACAAGCTCCCAGCCAGACCCTTACCCGTAGGCTACAACCTCGTGGTGATTCACAGATGAATAGAAATGAGTTAATTTAAGATGTAAGAGCTAGCTAGAAATACACTTAAGCTATTGGCTCAACAGTATTGCAATTAGTATAGTTTCTGTGTGATTATTTCAGGTCTGGGCAGCCAGGAAATGAACAAGTAGAACCCACATACACTTACACGATGTCTTCAACTTATTTTTCATAGAAAATTGCTGCATGGTTTTCATATAGAAAAGTTCGCATAAAATACAGAAAACATCCAGAATGCTCACCAAGCACTGCCCACTCATACGGTCAGGACAGCTTCACTGATGTTGGTTTGGCCCTCTTCGTATATCCCGATGCTGTCCCATCTCTTTAAGGTTCATCTGTGTTTATTTTATAAAATGCACCTAAAATTTTCATTCAGAAAGTCATTCAGTGCTCAGTAATAGCAAACCTCGGGATGGCAGGCTGAGAGATCCGGCTGTCTGTTGGGCATGCATGTCCACACCTACCTATCTGTGCTCCAATCCCTGCCTCCTTTTCAGAAATGACTAGAAATAAAAGGACTGGGCACTTAGCCTTGACTCAATAAATGGGTGGGACATGCAGAAGAGTTTTGAACAGCTGTATAAAACCTTGTCTGGTTACCAGATGAAAAATACTGCCCCAGCAGGATGCTCGCTAACTTCATTCTTTACATCCCTGTCATCAGGGACTTGTTAAAAACACAAACTCTTGATGCCCATCCCAGACTCATTGAATGGAAGACCAAGAAATCTAAGCTTTGAGACTAAGGAGACAGCTTTGTTGGTAAAGGGCTTGCCGCGCAAGCATGAAGACTCAAGTTCACACTCAAGAATCGATGAAAAAGAGCAGGGCACCATGGCACACATGTAATGGGGGCAGCACTGGGGAGAAAGAGAGGCATTTCCACTGGCCAGCCAGGCTAGGTTACTTGGTAAGCTCCAGGCCGATGAACAAGAGTGTCTCAAAAATAAGGCAGCTCCTAAGTAAGGGCACTGGAGGCTCTCCTCTGACTTCTACATTCACACGCTCATGCACGCTCCAGGTCTCACAGTTACACACACATACACACATACATAAAACAAACCAACAAGCAAATTCTGTGTTTTTATCAGTCTCACGCCCTAACTTGCACCACCTACCGTCTCCATTCAGACAGGGGAGCTTAAGGGACTGCTTGGTTGTTGTTTTATCACTGTTTAGCTTGCTCAGAAAAAGGCAGATTATTCAATGAATTCACTTTGAAAATCGCATTTGCCTATTAACTTTTCAATGTAAACACTTGTCTTCTTGTGCAGGTTAACAGGGAGAATGTTTAAAACCTTCCAAGCTTGTCATCCAACATCCATATTTCTAGAAAGAGAAGATTTTTTGTGCATGCTTGCCCCTTTTTCCATTTTATTATTATTATTATTATTTTGAATCCTCCAAAGATGGAAGTGTGTGAGAATCAGTTTTGAGTCCTGCATCAGCTCTGGTATAGGAGCCCTGATTTTATTTTGCAGATTACTACCCAAGATCCCCTCCCCCAAGTTGAAAGATGACATTGTTCACCACAGTGATTCCCTGAGGATTCTGCCACATGGTGCCTGCCAAGCCCCAGTGACAAGATATAGGGGCCAGTTAGGCTCTTACATACTCTCCCTGCCACTTTCAATCAAGCCTAATGCAATCAGAAACACATGACTACATCAACACATCTCCTTTAATCAAATGTGATTAAGTCAGTCATTAGTTTTTCAAGACAAATAAAGGATACAAGTGCTTATATTAAAAATGTAAACGCCCTCCTTCTTAAGTGATTTATTGGAAAGGAAGCCCCCCACCCTTAGCACAGGACTTGGGACCTCAGAGGTCTTTGTATTTCCCTGCTGGTGTTTGTTAGAGGGGCACATCCTTCTTGCTTGCCTCCTCACCCCCCTTCAAGCCCCCATGTTGTCAAGCAGAATTTGGCTTCAGCTTGATCAGAGTGATTTCATTATCCCATTGTTACCATTATGACTTGGGCAATTAGTAGTTTATAAGTATAAATTTATGGCAATCTGTGATCCAGGCACATTGGCAGTAGTCAGGGCATAATAAAAACCCAATCAATTTCTTTCATTTAATATGTAGGCTGTGACCCTAGTTTTGATTAGAACTCTTCCTATTTCATCTTTAAATAAAAAAGAATGTCTGCAAGCAATTATATGGTGTGTTAATTGGATATTCCTTTTTATCTCTTATACTACTGAATGCTAACGAAATCCTTGTTTTTTCTTTCTCAATAGTATCGCTGGCTTCTGCTAACTCCGTTACTGGCTTTGTCTCCCTGCTCTATCTCTGCTTCATTCTCACCTACCTCTCCAATGTGCTCGTTCACACTGGCCACACCCACGCCCTGGCTAAACCGCAAAGGGCCCTGAACTGGTCTGTCTGACCCTCCTCCTCTCCATTTGGGAAGTCATCATCGGCACAGGATTCTCTGTGCACCCGTGTCTATCACGACATTCAAAGCTTGTGTAACCTAGGGCAGCGGATTGCCTGGGAAGCATCCAGGAAGCACAAAGTGGTGCTGAATAGTTGATAAGTCTTCCTGGTGTCACCTCATCACCTTGATTTCCGGAATGTGTTGCTAAGATCTCATGCTCTGTTTTCCCAGAGTCATTTTGTAGGAATTGAATGAGGGCTCTTTTGACTGATGGTGGGCAGCACACGGTACCAGCCTGGCTGCCACGCAGTACATAGATGGTTTCAGTTCCCTCCGCCCTGCAAACGCCTTAGACTGTTTTCCATCACTGCACTCTGAAACGGCATTGAGGGTCTTCAGGTGTAACCTTTGAATGGCCTACGGTCGGAAGCAGGAGATAGGAATGGACAGGCAGGGCAGGAACCCCGGAGTAGAGTTCTAAGAAAGGCCTTGCTGAAGGCCAGGAATGCCAGAAGAGAGCTGGCTCCTGGCTCTGGGTACTCTCTCACCCCTGCCAAGAGGTTATACTTCGGATTTTTTTAACCTGTCTAAAACTAAGAGGAAGTACCAGACACCTACCTGTTAGTGACAACTGGACTGTCCAGCTCATTCACCTGCCCATAGCTCATAATAAATCCATATAAAGGCCTCCAGACTAGCAGCTGGATAGTACCCACTCCAGGGCAGACTAGCGGCTGGAGAGTACCCCACTCCAGGGCAGACTAGCGGCTGGAGAGTACCCCACTCCAGGGCAGACTAGCGGCTGGATAGCACCCACTCCAGGGCAGACTAGTGGCTGGATAGCACCCACTCCAGGGCAGACTAGTGGCTGGACAGCACCCACTCCAGGGCAGACTAGCGGCTGGACAGCACCCACTCCAGGGCAGACTAGCGGCTGGACAGCACCCACTCCAGGGCAGACTAGCGGCTGGACAGCACCCACTCCAGGGCTCTTACACATCCTCTCTCTCAAACGCCCCATAATAAAGTAGTTCTAAAACTCTCCCTCTGTGACCCATGAACCATATTCTTCAAATTTCCAAGACAAGAATCCAAAGAAGCCAGTGGGACTTGCTCGGGAAGGCTTTGGTGGCTGTTGAATTTTGGGGGACCCTAACCCCCAGGGCTAAGCTCGCCAAGAGCCAAGAAAAGTTCTGTCACTCTCCAAGGTACCCCCAAATTTCCCATATCAATATGTCCCACCATTAAGGAGGCATGTTCTTTGGTTTGCCTGGATTTTGTTTTCTTAGGAGTTTTCCACCTCTTTCCTCGGCTCTGTCTGAGGCACCAAGCACGAGTTGCTCATGTTGGGCTACAATTTTCTTGTGTTGCCTCTCCAACTTGTGTTTAGCCTTTTACCTTCCAATGCCTTTGTTGGGAATTTTTATTGTTCTTAACATATTCTTTGTTTACTTACTTATTTTGGAACACGGTCTCACTGTGTGGCCCTGGCTGGCCTGGCACTTGCTCTGCAGATAGTGCTGACCTCCAGCTCACAGAGATCTGCCTCCCAGGAGTACGTGTTCTGTAAATGTTTGGTGAGTGGATGAATGACTGGGTGAGTGAGTGAATGAACGAATGATAAATGAGCCAAGAAGTTCTCTGATTTTCATGTGCCAGCAATGTAAAAACAGAGATAGGCTTTCTATGGCCAGTGGCACTGCCACCACACAGCAGCTCTTGGCAGGACATGCTCATAATGCAGTAAGAGTGTGGCTGCCTCCATCCTGAGTACCAATGTCCCCAAGGCACATGTGGTAACTGGAAATAAAACCCACTACGGTACTGCAGGCAGCAAGGGTGGGCCATTTAACAAGGCTGCCCAGCATTGTTCGTAATGCTAACAGACCAAATTACTAAACATGCTCGCTCAGAGGCTTCTGCTGGACCTGTCAGCCAAGACAGACAGCCCTGAGCCAGGATTCATGGCACACGCCTGCCCCGGGGCTTACCAGGAAGGGGGGTCGAGGGGGAAGTTGGAAGATAACAGAGATAAATCTAAATTCATTCTGGAAGCAGTCACAGCCAATGACATATTCACTGAGTTCTTCAACAGCTCATTTGATAATGTTCTCTCTGCACTATCCATTTTTCTGAAAGATGAAAGCTGGCCGAGGGTCTCATCTGCTCGCTGAGGCAGGGAAAGGATTTGAAATTAACACACACACACACACACACACACACACACACACACACACACACACACACACGAGAAAATGGAAAGGGGGTGCTGAAAGGGAAGAAAGAAACGTACCAATGACCAGTTTTGTGGATAGTCCTGACACAGGAGACCCAGCAGCCTGGTGTGAGGTCACCTTTAATTAGTTCTGCTTTCTAATTTAACAATATGCCATCAGCAGATGCAAGGCCCAGCAGGGTAGGGGTGGGTATTTGTCATGATAATTAACTGCTTGAGGAATGTTAGCTGCCCAGGGCAGGTCTTGACTTGCAATGGAAGAGGACAGAGGCCAGGACCTCAGGACAAGAGGATACTTTCTTTCTTGGTGGTTTCAAGTCCCAGTGTGCCAATCATATAAATCAATGGGTATTTACTTAGTGCCAGGCACTGTGTGGGGTCCGCAGGATGAGAGAAAACAAGGTTGGCTTTCTGGTGCCGCCTTTCAGTGAAGCAAACTCAAAAACACTGACTGTGATGCATTTCATAACTGTTCGTTCATGTAGGGCTGTCCTCTGACAGTGCCCATTGGCAAGAAGGACCAAAAGCCACTTAAGTAAATCGATGTTTCCACATGCTTCTTCATTCAGTGATTTTGTGTGTGTGCACATGTGTGTACATGTGAGTGTGTATAGGTGTCTACATGTGTGAGTGTGTGTAAGTGCATGTGAGTGTGTGTCAATGTATGCATGTGTGTATATGTGTATTAAAAGATAAAGAGTGAAGACTTTGGAATAAAGTAAACCAATAAAAGGAATAAAACCAAAGTCCTGCTTCTATTTTCCAGCATGGTAAAGATAAACTATTTGTATGACTGTCATATTTTCCTCCTTGGTAAAAAATATGGATAAGAGAATCTAACCTTGAGGATTAGCTGTAACAAAGAAAGAAATCTAAAGTGGCTAATCCAGCACCTGGATGGCCCAACAAGCACGGGGGTCACTGGCAGTGGAGTGGCAGGAAGCAGAGCAGAGCATGAAAGGAGAGCCCCTCATTCCCCTCATTCACAGTGGTGGCATTTGGCACACTGGTCAGTGATACACAACAGTCCCTGTGCAGGAAATGAAGTTTGGTTTTTGTGGGGTTTTGTACTGTTG
>NC_022015.1:6792113-6797953 GCF_000317375.1 Microtus ochrogaster | reverse complement strand
GAGTGGATTTATAGAATCAAACTCAACAGAAATAGAGACTGAGACAAAATTTAAGCGACCCAGACAGGAAGTAGTCCTTTAGCAATCCTTAAGCCAAACTTGAAATGGCATAGCAGGCTCCTGTGGAATCTCCAAACCCACTAATGTGAAGAGTTGGAAGGAGACTGAAGACCAGCCAGGGAGCCTGCGCTGAGTAGGAACTGTCTGTCACTTCATTTTGCAAGCTGGCTGGGGGCAGGGGTGGGAAGCGGATGCTGTTCTCCTGCAGGTGGAAGCTATCGTGTGTTTCTGAGATGGCGTGCAATCTAGATGCACTCAGCATTCTTCTTTTCTTTTTATCTCTCTCTCTTTTTTTTTTTCTCTTTATGAGGTTATTGATCACTTTAAACCTTAGGTTCTGTTGACTGGAACCATACATTCACCCAGAGAGAATAGAGAGAAGAATGTTTCTTTTTTTCAAAAACACTTGCCTCAGCACTTAGTTCCCGTGGTGGGAACATGGGAGGAAGAAAGATCCGAGGTTGGAGCAGGAACAGGGCAGTGTTCATTAGTGCCACCGAAAGCAGTAGCCAGACAGACCCCAGTGCTTAGTCACTGAGGTCAACTGACCTCTGACGGATGTGACATGCGCAAACAGAAGAGAGTTAAAGACAAGGTACAGGATGTGAGTGGCCCTGAGGATGCAATCTATCTATTCAATGGGAAAGTCTCCAACCCCTAGCTCTGGCTTGTTATTTCTTTCTGATGCTATAAACACCATGAACAGCAGGCAGAGTTGGGAGGTAAGCCCTTCCTGGGATCAGTGTCCAATCCCATCCAGAGCCCAAACATACTTTGGAGGTCTTCACCACCTAGATGTAATAGATGAGAACCTTCAGAGTAAGTTCAGAGTAGCTCCCACCTCCTAGAACAGACCAAACTCCCAGTCTGAGAAGAGAAGCCTCACTAGCCCTCAGATCTGGGAACCATGTTATTCCTAGTCAAGATGAAGCCGCACGCTAATTCTTCCATGAAGTCTGTGCTTCTGGACCACTGTGGAATCCCAGCTGTTGTCTGGTTAATTTTCAGAAGAAAGACAGAGAAACTGCTTGAGCTCCAACCCTGCCTTAACCTAGCCGTCATAAACCGCTAACACCTCAGAGTACAGACCGTGCATGGCCTCTGACCTGCTGTGGGGTCTGAGGAGCGAGGCTGACAGCTTGGGTTTTCCTCTTGGAGAAAACCAGTAGGCAAATCTGTTAGAATCGTTCAGCAAACATATACTGAAGACCTAATCTCTTCTGGGCACTGGACCAAAAATGTGTATGGTTGAGCTAATAAGGTCACAGTGTATTGAGAGTGAAAGACAGAAAAACAAACATCTAAACTCATGAGATGCAAATATGAGGCGCAGAGACAAGGTGGAGAAGAGAGAGTCATCTAGGCTGGGGGACAGGGGAAGCCATGGAATGATGTGGGATTCCCCTCTGTATGCTGTGAATATGTTTCATTAATATCACTTAATAAAAGAGCTGCTTCAGCCAATGGCAGGCCAGAAAATAGCCAAGCGGAAAATCCGAACATATATATATATATACATATATGTATATGTATATATATGTGTGTGTATGTATATATATATATATATATAGAGAGAGAGAGAGAGAGTAGGCAGAGTCAAGGAGACGCTGCTGAAGGAGACAGATAGATGCCAGATTCTTACCAGTAAGCCATAGCCTTTTAAAATGGGTTATTTCAAGATGTAAAAGCCAGCTAGAAATATGCCTGAGTCATGGCCAAACAGTGTTGTATTTAATTAGTTTCTGTGTGATTATTCAGGTCTGAGCAGTCAGGAAACACCTGAGCTGTCTCTGCTTACAATGAAAGGTGTGCAAGGAATGTGACTTTGAGTCAAGTGAGTCAGGCTTGGGAAGGTTTACAGGGGTGCACTAGCACAGTGTATGACAGGATTGGACCCCAGAGCACTGGTCTCAGTGACCTACCCTGGCTTCTGATACTGCCTGTGATGTTTTCAGGAATTTCATGAGCCAGTTGTTAAGTGTAACTGTTAAGAAAAAATGTAAAACTGCTGTGGGAACAATCCGTAGATCTACAGGAAAGTCAAGAGAAAGTCCTGCTTGACCTCACGGTTCTTCCCTAGTATCTGTACTCAAGAAAGGCAAAAGCTTGAACAAATGTTAATACCCATTCTTCACAGCAACATTATGCTTCATGGCTGAAAGGTAGAAATGTCCAAATGGCATAGTAGTAGATGAATGGATAAAGAAAATGGTGCATGGGGTGTATGTAAGTGTGATGAAATATTATTCAACTTTACAAAAGAAAACACCTACAGTATGAAACAATAGGAAGAAATTCTGCTAAGTAAATAAGGTAGCTTTAGAAAGAAGACTACTTCATGGGTCTCTAGCTTTTAAGCTGGGATGTAACTAAATCTGGCAACAGTAATATGCCCAATAACCAAAAATCAAATGTGTTATAACCCAAGGCATTTGTGGCAGTGTTCAGTGGCATATACATGTGATGTCACTGCAATCTCCCTCAGAAGTACTTTGCTTTGCACGTGACATTACTCATGCAAATACCAATGAGAGCTAACAGACCCCAGCTCAGATTCAAAGGCATGAGGTGAATGCCAGTGATCTTACTGCACACAAGACTTTTCTGCTCTTACAGAAACAAGAGTTTAGTGTCAAAAAGAAAGGGCTTTTCGTGTTTTCTTGCTGTCATTCCTCGGCATGGATCAGGACAGTGCATCTTTGGGTTGCCCTGTGTCAGAATGTCTGTTTGAGAGCACAGGGAGGTATCGCAGCAAAGCCTTTGTTATGGAAACATGAAGATCTGAACTCAGCTCCTCACACCCAGGTAAAGAGCCAGGTGTGGCAGCACCTATAACCTCAGAGCTGGGTAGGTGGGGATGGAAGATCTCTGGGACTCACTGGCCAGCCAGGCCACCCAATCCCTTAGCTCAGGTTCAATGGGTCAAAAACTGAGATACAGAGAGACGGGGGAAGACACCTGATATTAACGTCTGCATACATATGCACATCACACATGCATGAGCATGTGTGCACACACAAATTATTGTTTGAATTGCCCTCTTGAGTTTCATTTTAAAAACCATTATATGGAATTTAATGGGAGTACGACAGAATTTCCAATGATTTCTGAAATAAACCTAAATATATTTTTGGTATTTTGCATGACATGTTTATGCCAAGTGGCATTCTTAGCATCAATGATTCTAAAATCATGATATGCACCAATTCTGAAAAATGTTGAAGATGCTCTATAGACAACAAGCATTCAGCCAAGAGTCAATTATTTATGAACAATCATTTTGTTATTTTAAAAACAAACAGGCACATCTATCTCATTAGTATGCAAATTTGCCTTTTTTCTTTAATAAGTAGCAAAATTATATACATGCTGGAGAATTGCTTTAAAAATTCTTTATTTTATCAGAAAATGTTTGATTTGCATACCCACTTTATTTTCTGTATATTCAGGTTCACATTAAATTTTCTAAGGTGAAAGAGGGTCACAGGTGTGAAAAGTTTAAGAAATCCTGCCCTAAAATAGTCAAATTTGCTTTTAAAGTAGGGTGAAATAGATTCGTGGAAAGCTGAGAGCTCTAGTTAAAGCACAGGACATTTCAGTTGTACAAAATGGGTGAGTTCAGGAAATCTCACAGCACTATGGTGGTAGATAGCAATACTGACCTGTCTAGTCAAAAAAATCTCAGAGGCTAAGAGCATCCCACACTCTGAAGGTTGATGCTGGAAGGTTATAAATACAAGCATAGCCTGGGCTACATAGTTAGTTTTAAAACTTTTTAAAAAAGAACTCTATTAAGAAGATCTCTTCTTTTTACCAAGAGAAGATGCAGAAGGAAGCCACCATCTTTAAAGTAGGGCTCTTCATATACATCATCTCTGCCGGTGCCCTGGCCTTGGGTTCCTACTGTCAGAATTGTCAGAAACCATAAAATTTCATCGCCTGTAAGTTACCCAGCACAAAGTGTTTTGTTATAGCAGCCCCAACATATGGACATATGTACCTAGGACATTTTCATCATCCATTCATGCTTGATAAACATTAGTTCTACCTTTTCAGTATGTTGAATAATAATGCTAATGTGGATGTATAAATGCCTCCCATGTCTCTACTCTAAATTCTTCTGGATATAACCAGAGGCAGACATGGCCAATCATGGGCTTATTCTAGTCTGAGGAACTTCCAGCCAGCCTTCCTCTTAGCAGCTGCATCATTTTGCATTTTCACCAAAAGTTTATAAGGGTTCTTCAACATCCTTGTCAACATTCGCTTATTTTGATTTGTTCATTTGTTTTCCTATTTGTTTGCTTCTCCCTTTCTTTCCCTTTTTGAACAGCAACAAAACAATGCACAGAATGAAAAGGCAAGCCACCAAGAGCATGAGAAACACCACACACACACACACACACACACACACACACACACACACACACACACACACCATCTATCTATCCATCCTGTAGGTATAACTCTAAAGAAAAAGATTTTAGATTCTATTGCATGTACTGGCTTTTTGGTATCCTAGTCTGTTTAGATGCACACCTTCCTAGACTTGGATGGAGTGGGGAGGGCCTTGCTTGGACTTCCCACAGGGCAGGGTACCCTGCAATCTCTTAGGACTGGAGGGGGAAAAGGAGAGGGGGGAAGCGGGAGGGAAATGGGAGGAGGGGAGGAGGTGGAAAATTTAGAATGGTCTTATTTATAAAGCAATAAAAAAATCTAAAAAATGATTTTAATAAACACATAAATCAAAATATAGTATTCCCACCTATAAATGATCAAAGTATTCAAACAGGCATTTTCAAAGCAGTCATACAGGTGGTCAACAAAATATTAGTATATTGTCATTCATGAAATACAGATCAAAATCGCAGTGAGATGGGGTAGGGCAATGAAGAAACAAATGATCATATTTAGTCTTTAAATGGTTTGTTAGGCTCATACATGGGTTGGGGCATAGGGTAAAGGCAGAGGTCCTATCAGGAGAGTTGTCATGACTGGTTAGGCTTAGCCATAGGTTGAGGCATGGGGTAAAGTCTTCTCAGGAGAGACACCATAACTGCTGTCCCCATGATGAGTAATGGAACAGGGAGCAAAAGGCAGATCTGTAAGAAGTTCCTGGAAGAAACAACTGATAGGATTTGGTAGGTGGTGGGATATGAAGAAGAAATATGTGTTTGGCAAGACCTGAGTCTGGTTTCATGAGGCACCAGGTAGAAAGAGGTGGATGACAAGAAAATGGGACTCACAGAAGGCAGTGGCCACAGTCATCCCCTTCCCATCCAGCATGGCCTGTCCACTATGAGAGATCCTAGGGGGAAGAGGACTTGCAGCAGAGCGCTTCTTGTTTGAGACTACGAAGGGTCCCTGCGAGACCTCTGAAATAGCATTTCTTTTCCACAACCCCAACTGTGAAACAATGAGGAACAAGGAGGGGTCAGAGATGCAGAACAAAAGAGCAACCTACTTTCCACGACAGCTTTTAGTCAGAGTGACAGACAAGTGGCAACAGTGAGCATCCCAATGGAGTCAGGACAGCACTACCATCCTGGCGCTGACAGTGTTGAGGACCATCAGTACTCTTCCCATCACATCCACTGTTCTCTCTCTCTCTCTCTTTCTCTCTCTCTCTCTCTCTCTCTCTCTCTCTCTCTCTCTCTCTCTCTCTCTCTCTCTCTCTCTCTCTCTCTCTCTTACCCCTCTGTCTCCCCAATGGGAGGGGGTTCTGCAATTATTCTTAAAGTTGTTGTAAGTGTTTTTTTTTCTTTCTCCAATCTATTAGT